>NW_027101238.1:0-90000 GCF_029633855.1 Hoplias malabaricus
CACCCATTCTTACTCCTCCTCCTCTGTTCCTCTGTTACCCCCTCACTACTCCACCACCCATTCTTACTCCTCCTCCTCTGTTCCTCTGTTACCCCATCACTACTTCACCACCCATTCTTACTCCTCCTCCTCTGTTCCTCTGTTACCCCCTCACTACTCCACCACCCATTCTTACTCCTCCTCCTCTGTTCCTCTGTTACCCCCTCACTACTCCATCACCCATGCTTACTCCTCCTCCTCTGTTCCTCTGTTCCTCTGTTACCCCCTCACTACTCCACCACCCATTCTTACTCCTCCTCCTCTATTCCTCTGTTACCCCATCACTACTCCACCACCCATTCTTACTCCTCCTCCTCTGTTCCTCTGTTACCCCTCACTACACCAACACCCATTCTTACTCCTCCTCCTCTGTTCCTCTGTTACCCCTCACTACTCCAACACCCATTCTTACTCCTCCTCCTCTTCTCCTCTGTTACCCCTCACTACTCCACGACCCATTCTTACTCCTCCTCCTCTGTTCCTCTGTTACCCCTCACTACTCCACCACCCATTCTTACTCCTCCTCCTCTGTTACCCCCTCACTACTCCACAACCCATTCTTACTCCTCCTCCTCTGTTCCCCCTCACTGCTCCACCACCCATTCTTACTCCTCCTCCTCTGTTCCTGTTACCCCATCACTACTCCACCACCCATTCTTACTCCTCCTCCATGAACTCTCCATTCATTATTGAAGTTCCACAACAGGCCATTTATCCATTTACAGATATCACAACAACATAGTATCAGTCATATTTATGGGATATAGAGTCTGTCGATGTTAAAGGTGACTTTTACAATTTTAATAAAAAAATACTTTTTTGTTAAATTCATAAGATGTTTCCTCACCATTTGCTGCTCTTCAGTCTGTTTGCACACTCAAAACCAGTCTAATGTGTTTACACAGCCTCAGTAAAGACGGTGGTGATATTTAGAGCAGACTGTAGCTATTTTCCATTGAGACTAGTCCTCAACACTGTCTTCATCTGACTGTAACTGTCTTTTCCCCCGTTTCTGCCTCCTGAAGTGAGAGGGAGTTTAAAGAGAGTTTAATTTTGGGGGTGAAAGTTCATGTGGAGAAGAGAATACAAACAGTGCTAAAAATATTCAGAACAATATTCAGAAAAAATGTTCAGACTGAGTCTGTTATTAATGCCCCTCTGAATAATGTAAATAATGGAAAGTATTATTTTACTCATTAATCTCATTAAACTGATTCTGAGTCTGAAATCCACATTCTGTTTGAACTGTGCTGTATTTACTTTGCTTTTGCAGACTGAATGTGTATAAACTCACCATGAATTCCTGTGAAGTTCACTTCTCTGCTCTGAAATCACCAAACTCCTCCCTGAAAGAGCTGGACCTCTGTGACACTGAGCTGCAGGAATCAGGAGTGAAGCTGATCTCTGACCGACTGAAGTGTTCAAACAGTAAAGTGGAGATACTCAGGTAAGACTGAAACATTACACGAAGATAAACAAGTTTTACAGAAGTAAATGTTAGGAAAGAAAAGTCTTTTATAAGAATTTCTCCAGACTAAATCAGTTCAGTGGCGGAGTTTCATGGCCCTTCACTGCAGCATGTACAAAAGACTGTTCATTTACCTGTTTTCATCCTTCAAGTCTAGTATGCCTGTAGTTTAGTGTTTTGTATGTAGTTCTAATTTCCGCCACTAGGCGGCTACCCGAATGCACCGATGCATAATCCTGCTAACACACGTGGTTCAGAGAGGTATTGGCATGAAATGGTCTTCATTTAATCGGTCTCATTAACAGTGTGCGTCCATTGAACGTGAGGAACCTTACTTGTGCTTTATCTTTGGTTGTATAAGACCGAAATATATATATTTTCACTGTGTTTTGTTTAGTTGAGTGTTTTTAAGTAATTTGGGGAAGTTAGCTGCTAGCTACTAGCTTTACCTAATTGAGGTGTGTAAGCCTGTGTGTGACGCAGTACATGTCCGTAGTTTATGTTTTTCCTAATTAAATGCATCCATAAAATGTTTGTGTGATGTATACCTTGTGTTGAGTAGATTACTTTTAGCTGTGATAAGTAATGTATGTGCGTTTATGTTGTACATCTTCAGTTCATTTATAGTCAGGTCTTAGCCTCGTGACAAGCCTTTAATGATGTTTATTTATTATGGACATTTTAAGCTGTATTTGTAATAAGGGGATTACTCATAGACCAGTGTTTCTAATTGTATTTGTTTATTATCTCTGTGTAGAACACCACACCCACTTCTACTTACATGTGGAGACCTGTACCAGATTAATATTAATGGACAAGACAAATTAAAGACAATTTCAATTTAAATCCTGGACCTGAATATTATCTCCTTTTATCTCAACTCACCTGAACGTATATAATTGTTGTCCAGACCCGCCCCCTGAAGTGATTGTTAATACACATACAAACCAGTTACAGTCATTAATACAAGCAGGTGACTTTAAATTGTTCTTCTAGACAATAAGTTGGAATAGAGATTTTTTTTTTTTTTGCTTCTTCTTTCTTATAAAGTTTAAAAAGTCTAATCATTAAAGGAACTTTATGTAGTATTTTTACCTTAAAATTCATTCATTAATTCATTATCTGTAAGCCCTTATCCAGTTCAGGGTCACTGTGGGTCCAGAGCCTACCTGGAATCATTGGGAGCGAGGCAGGAATACACCTTGGCTGGGGTGCCAGTCCTTCACAGGGAAACACACACTCTCACTACTTCACTCACACACTTACACCTATGGACAATTTTGAGTCGCCAATCCACCTACCAACGTGTGTTTTTTGGACTGTGGGAGGAAACCGGAGCAAACCCACTCAGACACAGGGAGAACACACCACACTCCTCACAGACAGTCACCCGGAGCGGGACTCAAACCCACAACCTTCAGGTCCTAGAGCTGTGTGACTGAGACACTACCTGCTGCACCACTGCTACCTTAGAATTACAGTTTCAAAATGTTTGTGATGCTCCTCCGACGTGTAAGAGGGGGATTAGCGCCTCTCTCACTGCTGCGCCGGGCTGGTCCCCTAAAACCTGGCTATGCAACTTCAGAATCAAGGGGTGGAGAACTCTGGTGAGAGCTGAGTAACGCTTTACAGCTCACGAGTGTTTAGTATTAGTGTTTAGTCAAGTTTATAACAGTAGTGTTTTCCACACATCATAATTCTTGATTCCTGTGAGGGTGAGTTTCACATTCTCTGTTTTAACTCTACACTGTGTTTACTTCTCCTTACAGATTGTCTCACTTTAATCAGTCCTTGAGATCCTATCAAAGTCTCTGCTCTGTTCTGAAATCACCAAACTCACCCCTGAAAGAGCTGGACCTCAGTCACACTGACCTGCTGGATTCAGGGGTGAAGCTGATCTCTGAGACACTAAAGAGTTCACACTGTATACTGGAGACACTCAGGTGAGAGTTGTGTGATTGTGAGTTGAATGTCCATGTGGATAATGTGTGTGTTCTCCTGCTCCAGTTGTCTGTAGTTACCCTCACAAAGTTTAGTTTGGAGTGAAATTCCATGTGGAAATAGAATGTAAATAGCACTAAAATATTCAGAATAACATTCAGAACAAATGTTCAGATTGAGCTCATAATGTACACACCCCTGAATAATTAATATTGGAGAAATACTGATGTATGAAAATCTCATAATTCCTGATTCACATGAGTCTGAATTTCACATTCTCTATTTTAACTTCACTTTCTCCTGTATTTACTTTACCTTGCAGACTCACAGACTGTAAATTCACCCTGAATTCCTATGAAAGTCTCTGCTCTGCTCTGAACTCACCAAACTCACCCCTGAAAGAGCTGGACCTCAGTCAGACTGACCTGCAGGATTCAGGAGTGAAGCTGGTCTCTGAGGCACTAAAGAGTTCACACTGTAAACTGGAGACACTCAGGTCGGTTCTGTCAGTTCAGACTTGATTTTTAATGCTTCACCAATATTAAATTTATACATCTTGATCATTTTATTTAGAGGGTACAATGTTGCGCCCCACACTCTTTTGTAAGATGTATCTAGAGGTATCAAGGGATGGGTGTAACATGGAATGTGTGGTGTAATGTGGAAGTGAGGGAACAACAGAATGCTCTTTTCAGCTTTTATCTAAAGCGAAGTACAAGGTACAATAAAGCAGCAGTAGTGGTATGATAATGGTTTAAGAATACAACAATGCAAATGTAGTTGTAGCAGTGATATGAAAAGTAGAAGACTATGAAAAATCTCAAATGCTAAAACCAGCCGACTACTACTGGGTGGACTGTGGATGGTGCCAAAGAAAAGAAATAATCAAAAGTTCTGTAACAAATAAAACTAACATGCCCCAAAAATACAGCTGTGGCACTCACCCCTTACCTAGTGTGTGTATATACAGGGTTTGTCCTACCATGGAATGTATAGGTGCCTGTACTTGCCTGTCCACACCAGTAGTGGTGGTAGAGAGATTTAACAAGGGAAGAGCAATCCACAGATTTAAAATGGCTAAAGTGAAGCTAGGCTAAAGTAAAGTTAGCAGCACCACAACTAAACCTCAAACTCTAGCTAGTGACAGCAACAACAATCTCAATTTGAGCTAGCAGCAAAGATCATCAAACAAAATAGCAGCAACATCTGTAAACATAAGCTAGCAGCAACAAGCCTCAAACCATAAGTTAGCAGCATTCAAGTATCACACAGGTAAAAAGCTCCTCCCCCTCATTGTTCCACTTGGTGGGCTTTATATCCAAGAGATCCTGCCTCTTCTAGGTGAACAGCTCGTCCTATAGGAGGATTAGGACAGCAGTCTTGGGCAACAGCTCCCCCATTGGCTGAACAGGTAATAAACTAGAGAGAGAGGAATTGAAAGAAAGTAGAGGGAGAAAACAAAACAAACAGTGCCTCTCTGGCACGTAACATACAATATGAAATATTAAGATGAAGTCAGGTGCTGGATTCCTACATTATAATTCACTACTCACAAAAATCAGATCATCTCCTACATTATCTCTGCTCTCTGAACACTTCAGGACTTCTGTAAAGTGTTTCCACTGCTGGAGTAACAGTCAACAGCAGACTCTCCCCATGGTGATATTATCAGTCATACAGGCTATGAACCAGAGCAGAGGTTTATTATTATAGTGATATACAGACTCTGACTCTTTTTTTTTTTTATCTTTTAATGTGTTCTACACAGAGTCTGATCAGTGTAATGTAAAAGATCAGACTGAACTCTGTTATTCCTAAAGTTATCTTGTTATTTGAGGCATTTCTCTTTAGCTGCTCTAAGAGGTTTCTGTGAAGCTTCAGTTCTGTTCTGTTAAACTGTGTGTTTTAATGTTTAAATGAAGCATTCTCTCTCCCCACTGGAGGAAACATGAGTCACAGTTGGATTTTTTACTTTGTTTTTGTTGTTGTTTGTTTGTTTCTCCTCTAAATGAAATCAACATGTCTTTCTTAATCCTTTCAGAAATGTTCCTGTAACTATTCAGTGAGTAATGTCCTCTCTCTTTACAGACTAACTGGGTGTAAACCTGGGGAAAAGTCTTGTGAAGATCTGGGCTCAGTTTTACTGGTGAACTCCTCCCTGAAAGAACTGGACCTCAGTAACAATGACCTGCAGGATTCAGGAGTGGAGAAGCTCTCTGCTGGACTGAAGAGTTCACTCTGTAAACTGGAGACACTCAGGTCAGAGTTCTGGGATTTTATTCTTCATTTTCTACTCCTCACAAATATGACTTCATATATTACAAAAAAAAATAATTAAGCTCTAGTATAAAATATTACGGAAAAGACTGGATTACTAGATTATAATTTACATAATGTAATATATAATGTATGATGTGCAGTTATTTGTTATTGTATAACGTACAATGAAATGTGTCCATCGCATTTACCCCATCTGTGGCAGTGAACACACATCCAGAGCATTTGGGGTTCAGTGCCTTGCTCAAGGACACTTCAGCCATGGATGTTCCTGCTGGACCTGGAGATTGAACCAGCAACCTTCCGGTACCAAGCCCGGTCTCTAACCATTAGCCAAGGCTACACTCCATTGGGATTAAAACACAAGTACTTTTTAATGTGTGTCTGTGTCTGTAAAAGGAAACATATGGCGTCACATCAATGTCAAAAATAGAGGACGCAGTAACACCAGGTGGAACATTTAAATCTGTACCTTTTTAAAACTGTGTTAGTTAATCGCAAATGTGAAACCCATGAGCACAGAGAGAGAGAGAGAGAGAGAGGAATTGCACTCACACACAGATCATAATCTCACTCTCAAACTGTCTGTTTTTTTTTATTCTCAAAGCTTTTTTACCCTCTTCATTTTAAATGTTTTGAAATGGGAGGTTTGTGACAGTTTGTAAATTTTCAGAGTATGGCTCCAAGGCCGTCCCACAGCATGTCTGTGCAGTGAGAGCGGGTGGAACACAAAGTAAATGTAGCTAGTGAACAGGAGTCGACTCACGAACAAATCTATTCTTTGAGCATCTGGAAGTACGGATTGACTCTTGGCAAATGATTCAGAGAATCAACCTCATAGATTTCTAACATCTTCCTGCAGTGAACATCATTTCCACAGGTTTATCACATATTACTATGATCTGAACTCACTGTAGACAGTGAAATATGACCTTATCTCCACTCTGTTTATCCATGGTGCTGTCCCCAGGGAAAATAGCAGCTCTGCTTCTCCCAGTAGGAGGGACATATACAGTGTATGAGGCAGTCACAGAACTAGGAGACATCAGCCAATAGCATTCACTGAGAGAAATGGCCCTGACTCTGCCCCCAAACTGTCACAAACCTCCCATTACAAAACCTTTGTAAAAGAATAATATTAGGATCATAACTTAAACAGGGAGGTCATAGTATATAAACCTTTACTGGATTAATGTCTGTATATTTACTTCTAGTAATAACCCCTCTGTGGGACACTTGTGTTGTGATAATGTTGTGTTATGATTTGATTTCATTTCTATTGAGCGAGGTTTTGAACAGACTCTAAAATGTCTTAGATTTATGAAAACAAACATCCAGGTCTTTTTATTAATTATGTTAAGGTTTTTAAACATTTTTTATAACTTTTACCTTTAGATTTCAACCTGTTTGATACTGCTGTTTTTGTAAATTAAACAGAATTTGGTGCTTGTTGATTTCATTCTAAACAGCAGCTTGTTTTGCTCTGAGTAAATACCACATCTCTCACTTTACCTCTCTCTCTCCCTCTCTCTCTGTTTCTCTGTCTCTCTCGCTCTCTCTCTCTCTGCAGATTGTCTGGTTGTTTAGTTACAAAGGAAGGCTGTACTTTTCTGGCTTCAGCTCTGAGCTCAAACCCCTCACACCTGAAAGAACTGGATCTGAGCTACAATCACCCAGGAGACACAGGAGAGAAGCTGCTCTCTGTTAAACTGGAGGATCCACACTGCAGACTGGACACACTCAGGTACGGGCAGCTTTCTGTATTTGTGTGTGTTCAGTTACTGATGTCATCTGCTGTTATTGTATTTCTATAAAGCTTTACAGCTCATTGTTCCTTCTTCATTTATCCACTGCTCTGCTCTAGTAGTATTTAATGGTTAGAGTACCACCCTTCACCACTCTGTCTCCACTGTTCAGTGTAACTGTTGTCAGGCTGAAGACTGTACATTCAGTGTTTAGGGAAGTAAGGGAGTACTCTGGTACAACAGTTCTACGACCTCAATGCTGAAACACTTCAGACTGAAAGATCCTACACTATTGCTGCATCCTGAAACTGAGTTGACTAGTTCATCATTATCTCTGTATTCCTATCATTTTGGGGCATCTAAATGGGTCCGGATCAATGGTCAACAGATTGAAGAGAAGACTATATACCCAGAGTGGTGTTATCAGTCAAATAGGCTACAAACCAGAGCAGAGCTTTATTTATTATAGTGATATACAGCCATTGACTCTTTGGTTATTAATATTTTAATGTCATCTACAGAGAGTCTGGGAAGTGTAATGTAAAAGTTTTGTCAAATCTGTGTTCTTCCTAAAGTTATTCTGTTATTCGGGGCGTTTCAGTTTAGATTCTCTAAGAGTTTTTGTGTTTATCTGTGAAGCTGCAGACCATCAGTTCTGTTCAACTGTGTGTTTTGTTGTTCCTGAATGATCCTGATAAGAGATCACACAAACACTTGGTGAAGTAGAATGGTATAAAATGGAGAGTAGAACTCACTGCTGTGTTTAACAGTGAAAGTAAGAGCATTTCCCACAGGACTGGGACTAAATAGCAGTGTGGTCTTTAGAAAACCACTGCTCAGTGTTAGAGATTAATCAGAAAACAAGGCTTCAGTTCGCTATGGAGCATAAAGACTGGACTCAGGAGCAGTGGAGAAAGGTCATGTGATCTGATGAGTCCAGACTGACCCTATTCCAGAGCGAAGGGGGTGTCAGGGTCAGAAGGGAAGTGGATGAAGTGATGCTGCCGTCATACACCGTGCCCCCTGTACAAGCCTCTGGAGGCAGTGTTATGATCTGGGGGTCTTCAGTGGGTCAGGTCTAGACTCAGCAGTGTTATGATCTGGGGGTCTTCAGTGGGTCAGGTCTAGACTCAGCAGTGTTATGATCTGGGGCTCTTCAGTGGGTCAGGTCTAGACTCAGCAGTGGTGTGTGGCAGTAAAATGAAATCCACTGAGGACCTGAATGGACTGAATGACCAGGTCGTCCCAGCAGTGAATTGTTCCAGGACAACACCAAGATTCATTAGGCTCAGATTGTGAAAGAGTGAGGAATCATTTTCACACATGAACTGACCACCCCAGAGTCCTGACCTGAACCCACTGAGAGTCTTTGGGATGTGCTGGAGAAGACTTTACGGAGTGGTCTGACTCTCCCGTCGTCAATACAAGATCTCCACCAAAAATGAAGGCAGCTCTGGAGGAAATAAATGTTGTGGTGTTGTAGAAGGTTGTAGAAACAGAGCCGTGGTGAATGTGGAGCGTAATCAAAGCTAAAGGTGGTCCAGTGAAATATTAGAGTGTGTGAGTTGTGTTGGTCGGGCAGTGTAGGGGTCTGTGATGAAATGGTCAGTGAGAGCAGGTACAAGGCAGAAGAACCTAATAAATGAGCAGCTGAGTGTAGGATCTAGAAAGGGTTTAATGGAGCAGTTGTAGAAGAGCGACTCTGCTGCATTATTCTGTGTTGAAGGCTGAGAGGAAACGAGGGAAATTGTGGAAATGAAACACAGAGAAAGAGAAACAGAATATTTCTCTGTGATAAAAAGACAGAGAGGATGAAACACCACAGATGATGATCTTTCTTCTGTTTCCAAAAATGACATCAATGAATGACGCTGTAATGAAGCTGAATGTGGGGCTCAGAGAGAACAGTGAGAACACACACCACTCAAACACAACCATCAACTCACAACTGCGTGTGTGTGTGTGTTGTAGGTTGGAGCATGGAGGAGAGATCAGGATAAAACCAGGACCAAGAAAATGTAGGTTCTCTCTCTCTCTTCCTCTTTTGCTTTTTCTGTTTCACTTTCACTTTTCCTTTTCTCTCCTGCTCTTTCTCTTTACTTTCGTTGTGTCTCATTTTGTGTTGTTTGTGTGTTTTTTAGGTACCACTTCAGATTAAGACTTCACTTATTAAGGTTTATAAATGGTTTAATTATTAATAGTTATGTTGTTAACACATTAATAATCAGTTATAAGACAGATATAAAGAGCACCAGTGACCTGTAGTTTGCCAAATAATGCACCAACATCCATCTAGTTAAACTTCAGATCTTGCCAAATACTGACCTCACCATACCTCCTCTATCAGTCGACATTAACCCTGTCAACTCCAGCACATATTTGTTAATGAGTTTAACCCTTTAATGAATTACCCACCACCACTCTAATGATAATGTGGTGAACCTTAACATGTGAAATGACTAAACTCACATTCTCAGGTCTGAGCTTATTCTTTACCTCCACATTTTCACTAAGTTCTCTCACACTTTCAGTATTAGACACAAAAGAGTTCACTGTCACACTTCCTTTCTCTGTGTTACAAAGGATTATTAATCACTTTTAAAGCGTTCACAGTGTCATTAATAACCATGTAATAACAGGCTTTTAAACCATTTATAAACCTTTATTAGTGTATTCTTATTTTAATTTGGTACCATTGTGTGTTGTGTATCTTGTTGTGTGCAGATGCCTGTGAGCTCACACTGGACCCAAACACAGTGAACAAACACCTCTCTCTGTCTGAGGGGAACAGGAAGGTGAAGCGTGTGATGGAGATACGGTCGTATCCTGATCATCCAGAGAGATTCAGTGACTGGGAGCAGGTTCTGTGCAGAGAGAGTCTGACTGGACGCTGTTACTGGGAAACTGAGTGGCTTGGGGGAGGGGTTGATATTTCAGTGGCGTATAAATCAATCAGGAGAAAAGGACTCAGTGCTGACAGTAGGTTTGGAGCGAATGAAAAGTCCTGGAGTCTGTTTTGCTCTAATAACAGATACTCTGTCCTTCACAATGAGAACAGAACTGCTCTCCCTCCTCCTCCCTCCAGATCTAACAGAGTAGGAGTGTATGTGGACTGTCCGGCCGGCACTCTGTCCTTCTACAGCGTCTCCACTGACACACACACACTCACACACTTACACACACTCACCACCACATTCACTGAACCCCTCTGTGCTGGGTTTTATCTTTCTTATTACTCCTCAGTGAGTTTGTGTCAGATAAAATAGTGCTGTGTGTGATCTATTGTTTTGATTGGTCTTTTCTGTCAAACGAGCTGCTGCTTTAAAATGTGAGGAGAATCACAAAAGACGATGAAACAGAAATGAAGCTCAGTTTGTAAAAGAAAGCGAGCAGAGAGACTCTTCAGGGACAAAACAGTGATAAAACCTGGATCTGAGTGAACACTACACCCCTGCACTTCTCTCTCTTTTATATCCCTGATGTAAACAGGATTTTTCAGCTGTTTATTTGATTTCTCTCGTTATAAAGCGCTGTGTTTATTTACACTGTGTGCTGGTCTCCATCGTCTCTCACATCAAATCTATGGGGAGTCAGTTACAAAACAGTGGATTCTCTGTCTCTGACGTGTCCAGCTCGGTCCTACTTCTGTATCCCAGGCTCCTCAACACCATCTGAACGCCTCTTCTCTACAGCAGGAAATATAGCTTCAAACAGAGAGAACCAGCCTTAGCCCAGAACATGGGAGAGGTTTCTATTGTTACTCTGTAATGAAGGAGTGAGGGTGTGAGTGAGTGAAGGTGTTTCCTGTAGGAGGAAAGAGGACAGAGGGGATCAGGGTGTAACGGGTGGGTTGTGTTCATCTGTGTCGTCAGTGTAAACACAGACCCTCGTCATAGTGCACTTCCACCTCCAGAACTCTTCAGATATTTGTAAATATTAAATATTTAGTTTTCAAACGACGCCAAACACAATGTAAGTGTGGGCTAACACTGAACTGTCTTTGTTCTTGTTAATCTGGTTAATGGTGTAAACTGAGCACAGACAGTGTGTTGATGCTGAGTGGACGGGGGTTAAGAGATGTGTCTTAAAGCTGAAAGGAAACACAAACATAGGAACAGAAGGAAAAGATGGGGCTTCTCTAAGAAACTCTTCTCCTTTCTGTGAGATTGGATTCTGGGGGTTTGTTGTGGGGGGAAATGAAAGAGTGATGTTTGTTGGTGGAAAAGAAGAATTCTGAAATATACTTTTATTAAAGTTTAATATTATGAACATTTAATAAATCTCTTAAAAAACAGAAGTCTGTCTTTCTACTGCATCTCCACACACACACACACACACCCTGAAGCCCTAGTAACGGGTCTAGTAACGGATTCTGAATAAAATTCAACATTTTCTCACATTTTAAAGCAGTGAGAATGTGGCGGTCACACCCTGTTACTGAAGAAGAATATTCTGTTGTGTTTCACTGCAACAACAAGCTGAATGTATGAGAGTAAAGACTATAAGAGAATGTAAACACAAAAGATCCTCAGTGATTTCTCTGGTAAAAAAGAAAGAAAAAGACCCAATGTTCCCATGACTAACTCCACAGCTATTAAGAGCTTTATTTATATAATCAGTTTATATAATCATGTACCAACAGTGGAGATGCACAGACTGATCGTCCGTGACCGGAAAAGGCCGGTTTTTATCGTGATCGACCGGTCAGTGTCTCCACACAGATTTGTGCCGGTCGCATTTACACATGTGCACCACACGAGGGCAGCAGCAGCAGCGCAAACACAGCCACACACTCACTGTTTAAGCACTGTTTCCTATTGTACTACACTTGTGCACTTGTTTTCATTAGGAATCGTTAATAATTGCTCTTTATTTTATTTAGGGTTTTTTTTCGAAGACAATATTTGTCACATTAGTGCACAATTTTATGTTCAGATAAAAGTAAAAGTTTCCATTAAACCCATCTTCAAATTCTGTCTTTAAAAAAACACAGTCTCAGGAGAGAGGCGCCGCACCGGTGAAAAGCTCCAAAAGACAATCTCTTACTCACCACTCCACAGTAAACGTGCCTTTATTTCCTGAGTAACGGTAACGCACTGTTCTGGAGCTCCTAGCGCCCAGGCGATGGTAAGTTTTGACGTAAAGTCTTCGTGAATTCAAAGTTGAGGGCGTTCCTTCTTAGATTCAGTGCAGCTGTGGACCAATGAGCGGCTGCCGGCTGTGAGCGGGGTCCTATTCCCCGGGGGAGGGGTGCGCTGCTGGACGCCGCTCTCCACAGGGATTCGCTCACAGCTCTGAGGGGGCGGGTCAGAAGTGATTGACACCTCTATGAACCAATAGCAGGGACTCAGATGAAGACAAAGAGAATCGAGGTGCCGAGATCACTCACTTTCTCTGGGTCTGGGAGAGAGAGGGAGCGCCTTTGAACATATTTTAGAATAAACTTAAATTGACTTGTTTTATCGCAGAACAACCAAATAAAACCTTTATGTTTTGTGACAGACAAATTATTACTATAGGTCGGGCACTTTGAGGTACATACTCAGTTCGTTACTTATTCGCCAGTTTCTTATTCGGACTCTATTCCACTTTTAATGGTGCAGTAGTTGCATTCTGTCGCCGCTAGATGGCAAAGTACGAACACACCTTCCATAACATGGAAAAACTACACGTTTAGCTTAATTTCGTGGATATTATCTCTTTATTTTCAAAGTGTCTCAAAAATCTGAAAGTCTCACTGAAGACACAATATAACACACTATTAATGTCCTGAAGATGAAGAAATGTCACAGTGGAATTGTTTTTTTTATAATGGCCCTATAAACATAGCATTGGAGATGATAGAATGTGTGGAGAAATTGCGTATTTGGCTTAATTCATTGGACATTATCTTTTTACTTTTAAAGAGTCTCAAACATCTGAAAGTCTTATTGAAGACACAGTGTAAAAGACTCTCAGAATCCTAAAGATTAAGAAATGTCACTGTGGAACTGTTTTGTCATAATCCTGTGAATATAGCACATGACGTGATGAATATGTAGAAACATTAACTGTGGAGTAAATGTCCTATGGCATTTTTATGTTTTAATTGTCAGATTATCAAGAATCTGATATTGATTTTACAGAAGGTGTAGCACAAATATAACACCCCAAAGTGTAGAGTTTAATTCATAAAGGTGTGTTTGTTTAAACACTGAATGTCAATGTGTATATTCACGATGCCTGGTTATTTCCAATATTATTATATTCTTATTATTATGACATTTTATAACATGATGTTATGCCATTTAATTAGTCTGGTTGCCTGGCAACATTTTAACATTAAAGAGAGCCTTAAATATGAATAACAATGTGTAAAAAAGCACAGAAAAAACTGGGCAGCTGGACCCATGAGGCTCAACAAGGCAAAGCTTTCAAGTACAAGGTCTAAAGGCCAAGCCCATGTGTGGATAGACATTACATCCCACACAGTCAAAGTACCAAGAGGAGAATGTACACATGTAACATTAGTTAATAGGAGGTGGGTGTAAGTACACACTGAGTCTGAGGGAGTTTGGGGCAGTGAGGCTTCACAAGGACTAACTGACTTTGTGTCTATTTACAGAGTAAGAAAAATGAGAGGAAGTTTATTTAAAAGACATTTTTGACCATAACTATTGAGAGCTGGTCTGAATCACGATAAATAACTGTGTTCATATGTTCTCATGTCTCGAGCTGTGAAGACTATGATGAAGATTTTGAACACGGTTTGTGAGAAACTTCAAAAGTTGGTTCATAAAATTTAACCCTTTGATACTCGTGACAGTTACGCCCAGTGATGATGTCATCGTCTGAGTGTTTGACACTGTTGGTCTCTGCTGTTTTAAACCTGTGTTGGTTCTGCTCATCTATCGTGATCTGTGTGTATCTGACCATAAAGCTGTGTTCTTTGATTTTCTGCTCTCATGTCAACAGCGAGGGCAGCATCAATCAACGCCAGTTTACATTCCAGAGCCTTAAAAACATCAGTCCTCCTGCTGTTATGGAGATGCTCAGTCAGAGTCCGGTACCTGATTGTTCAGATCCTGATTTGCTAGTGACCCACGACGACGAGACACTGTCACATATTTTAAACCACTTGGCACCTCTAAGAACAAACACGCTTGGCTCCATTTCCTCAGCCTGCTCCTGTGGTGGAGAAAATAAACACAAGTGTTAAGAACTGAACTCTAACAGAGCATTTACAATCAGAGAGTAGTTTATTAACCTTAAGGTGGTCCACACACAGTAGCTCAGAGCACTATGTGAATGAGGACAGAGAGGATGTTTTCACAGAGAGTTTATGAAGGTAGTTTATACGTCATAAGCATGAGATCATCACTCTAAGTTTCTGCAAGCTTCGTTTCCTTAGAGACGTCCCAGTTTGATAAACAAGATGGAGGACAGAATGTTTTGTTTCTGATAAAGCACTGACCTCGAGACTGACCCGACATTCACTTAGTTTCTGAGTTCTGTTGATGATTAGAAATGAATATAGAGACAAAACAAGCACAGGGTCTTTAACAGAGACATAAACACTTCCACTACAATCCTCCCCTTGTCTCTAAGGACACTGAGAACATACAGAAACTCTAGGATCTGCACAAGGAAACTCACATTACTGCACACAGAGGTTAAAAGAGGAGAAAATAATGTATAAATGTTTAATACAAGAACTGAACATCAGCTGTTACATGTTAGACTTTCTGCAACAGTTTCATAAATTCTCATTAAAAACAGCAGTAAAACATTGTAACAGTCATCACATTTAAACTGAGTGATTTGTTTGTTCAGTTTCGATACAGGAGGTGGTTTTAAAGAGTTCTGTCTCATAGAGGAACCTCTTAGTGAAGTGAAGAAGATGGACTGAGAATGGAGAATGGGGATTAAAATGTTCCTGAATGAATTTGCTGGTGAGATTATAACTAATTTGTGTCTAAACCCATCCACGCTTTATTCACTTCATCAAATGTATTTTCAGAAACTGAAGATTCAAAAGGATCAGTGCTGGAATGTGGGGTTAGTGAACACACAGGGCATGTGTCATGGTCATTACCAGTTGTCTTCACTGTGAAGTTCACATATCGCCAGTAAACATTTTCACTGCAGTCTATGAACCTCTCTGTAGTCTCAGGTTTTTCTTCCCTGCGCATTTTCACTGTCATCCAGATGGACGCTGTCAGGACGATGCAGATGAAGATGAGTGCTGTCACCTTGCAGAGGTTGAATAAGACGTGAAATTGTCCTGCCCTGGTGAATCTGTGGTGTCTGTTCTGGGGCTGGGGCTCTTTTACAGTGTGAGATGTGGACCCACGTGTCCCTCTCAGCAATCTTCACTGCGGTGTGAGTAGTCAGGAGCACCTGGAACGGTCCTTGACAGCGATCCACTTTCCAGTTCGCCCTCCTGTAGACTTTAGTCAGGATCCAATCCCCAGGCTTCACCGTGTGTCCTGTAACTGCTCGGTAGAGACACTCTCACCCTCCTGTGCACCTCAGACAAAACAGAACACAACATTGCACAGTATTTTTGCATGTGATCGTCTTCCAAGGCCAGCGTTTCTCTTTTGGAGCACATCCTGTATTTGGCGGACGGCCAAACATTATCTGGAAAGGGGAGAGTTTGGTCCTGGACCACACTCTTTGTCTCAGACTCGTGCACACACCAGCGGCAGGGCTTCCACCCGATTTAGCCCTGTTTCTGGACACACTTTAATCAGGTGTTGTTTTATTGTGCCATGTGCTCTTTCTACCGCCCCTGCACTCATAGGGTGATAGACACAGTGTTTGTGTAGTGGCATGTCAGTTACTTCACTGATGTGTGTTAAAATGTTGCTAACAAACGATGGCCCATTGTCAGATGAGGTTTTCCTAGGAACGCCGAACCTAGGGGCAGTTTCCCTCAACAGTATTTTTGCTACCGTTAGTGCGTCTTGGTGAGAAGTGGGGAAAGCTTCTACCCGTTTTGAAAACATGTCAACGATCACAAGCACATATTTCTTTTTCAGACGTGGTGTTAATTCAATAAACTCCATTTGTAGGTGATCAAAAGCCATGTCAGGTTCTGGATGTCCATGTGTGTGTTCATATGAAACGGCTCCTGTTGAGTTCACCTTCAGACGGTGAGACACTTTTTTGAAAAATGTTGTGAGTAATTTGAGAAGCCTTTTACAAACCACTGTTGATTTACTGCGTCTACCGTTCCTCCCCTCGAACAGTGCTCCACTCCATGGGCCATTTTCACAAAGTAAGGAAAGTAGTAGGAGGGTAGACATGGTTCGTTGTTTGGTCCCAACCAGATTTTCCCATTAAACGTACGCCCTGAGTTTCCCCATGTTTTCACATCTTTAGCTGTTCTGGTTTTTTGAATTTCCTCAGGTGTAACATCCTGAGGTTCAACAATGGGGGCTTGTATTAAAAACACCCCAGGGTCAGACGCTGCCTTCTTAGCTGCAGCATCTGCTCTCGCGTTCCCCAATGCTCCTGGGGTTTTATCACTTGTGTGTGCGTGAACATGTGCTACTGCCACCTGTTTTGGTAAAAGAATGGCATCCAGAAGTGCTGACACTAGTATGTGATGTGCAGGGGCCTTACCTGATGATGTTAGGAAATGTCTTTGTTTCCACAAGGTCCCAAAGCTGTGAACAGCCCCGTAACTGAACCTGGAGTCTGTGGAGATGGTGACTGCCTTTTCTTTGGCTAGTGTGCATGCCTCAGTCAGTGCAACTAGTCCAGCAGCCTGTGCTGAAAAACTGGAAGGTAGGCTGCCTGTAAACACAGTGTCTGTTAGTGTAACAACAGCAAACCCTGTTTTTGTCACGCCTTTAGAGTCTTTGTAGCTGGATCCATCTTCATAGAGGATTAAATCAGGATTATCCAGTGGAACATCTTTCAGGTCGTGGAGAGCAGACGAGGTCCAGTGTGTGCAGACGGTCATGGGGCTCCCCGTCCTGTTCTGTGGGAAGGAGAGGAGCTGGGTTCAACACTGTACACCTTTTTACTGTAACATTTGTCATTTCTGTCAATAACGTGTGATTTTTGAGGCACCTGGCTGCACTGAGATGTGATGTCTGTTTTTCCAGAAAGATCATGGACACTGCGTGTGGAAGGTGTAGGGTGATGTCTGCATACCCCACTATCTCTCTAGAAGCTATGATGGCCTTCTCTGCTGCTGCTACGGCTCTTAAGCAGTAGGGATAGCCCTGAGCTACGGTGTCTAGCCGCCCACTGGTTGAAGTTTGTTACCGTGTTCTTGTAAGAGAACAGAAGTCATGGAGCCTTGTTTTTCATCTACAAATTGTTCAAAAGGTTTGTCTGGATCAGGCAGAGCTAACACTGGTGCGTTCTGAAGGGCTATTTTTAGATTTACAAACGCCTCCTCCCCTTCAGGGGTCCAGGTTTCTTTGGACGAGGCCGTTAGACTCTTTTTATGTGCCGTGTCGTGTAGTGGAGCAGAGGTTTGTGCATAATTTGGAATCCACATTCTGCAGTATCCAGTCAAACCTAGAAAAGAGAGGAGCTGCTTTTTTGTAGTTGGTTGTGTGCGATTTCAGAGACTCTTTCTGCACACAGTGACTTTCCCTTTGCTGACAGATCATGTCCCAGATGTGTGACTGTTGGTTGCACAAGCTGCATCTTGTCCCTCTCCACCCTGTGGCCGTTCTGTGCTCGGAAATGAAGCAGAGAGACAGTGTCAGTTACACAGGTGTTCTGATCAGGAGAACATCTCAAAAGATCATCTACGTACTGTAGAAGTGCACTAGGACCTGGGAGAGAGAGCTTAGCTCAGTTACCCCTCAGGGCTGTACTGAAAAAAGAGGGTGACTCAGCGTATCCTTGTGGGACACGTGTGAATGTGTGTGATTTCCCTTGAAAAGAGAAAGCAAACCAAACCTGAGAGTCTTTGTGCACTTTCAGACTGAAAAAAGCATTTTCCAAATCAATCACTGAGAGCCACTGTGAATTTTCTGGGACCTGACTCAGAACAGTGTGTGGGTTTGGAACTTCTGGAGCTCGAGCACAAATAGCCTTGTTTACTGCTTGCGAGTCTTGAACAAAGCCCCACTGCTCTGGTTTTTCCTGGAGCCGTTGATTTTATTACAGACCAAATTGGAGATCTACACGGTGAGTCCGGACATCCCATAATAATCCCTCTCTCCAACAAACTGTTCAAAACAGGGGTTATTCCATCGATGGCCTCTTTTTCAGAGAATATTGAGCTGTGCTGTGCACGGCCTGTAATCACTTTCTGGAGTGATTATTAATTCTGGAGCTCCTTTCATAAGACCATCATCATATTTGCCTTTGGACCACAGCCAAGGTTCAATGGCGTCTAGAAAATCTGCTTCTTTACTGACGCTGATTTGTTGAGACAAAAGTGACACTTCAGCTCGGGCTGAGAATGACACATTTACTGTTGTTCTGTGTGTTTTTGGACGTCTTTGAATATTCCCAATGTTCAGTTTCACTCGGCTGTCAATCAGTGATTGTTAAACAAGTTAAAATGAAATTTGACATGTCTTTCCTTTGTTTATTGTTTCCCTTTGCTGAGAAAATGTGAGGTACCTCCCCTCGAAACCACTGACTCTGATCTGAGGTTAAATTTACTGTGCAGTCCATCCACTGCTCTCCAGTAAATAGAGTGGTTACAGAGACTAACACACTGTCTCTACCTTGGGACACACATTTGTTCCACATCAACAGGCCAGGTCTCCACACTAGCAGTGCACTGCACATCCCCTGAGGTTGTGACGTTATCGTAATTAAATGTTGCCCGTAAATGATTTAAAAAGGGGAACCACAGGTTTGATTTTTCTAACTGCCGTCCCATCCACACGTGTGTAAGATCGGATGGAGTTTGTGGCAAATGTAACACGTTTATCTCAACACCCACCTTCGTGCTTGACACTTTCATTCCTAATTTACACATTAGGTCCCGAGCTAAAAGATCCACAGGGCAGTTTGGTGATAGAAGGAAAGCATGTTTCAGGGCTGTGTCACTTCCTGCACGGTGACACCAAAGCTCCTCAGTGTAAGAGTCCATTAAAGGAGCTCCACCCGACCCCAATACAGATGTTTTCCTCCCTGATAAACGTGGGTCGGGTGTAAGGCCCCTGTTTTTATGATGTGTGTGTGGTGTGTGTTCTGATCCCTGTGTGATTCATGCCTCCTCTCCCTCAAGCTGTGTCTCTCTCGCTGCTGGTTCTCAGGACGATTAACAGCAGTGTGTCCCACTTCTTTACAGTTGTAACTCTTGTACTGAGAGAAGTCTCTGAAGCCAGTGCCACCTCCTCCACGTCCTCCACCTCTTCCTCTGTCTCCTCTGAAACCAGCTTTTGCCGCCTCCAGCACCGCACACTGCAGTCGGTGCAGCTCCTTTTCTCTCTTCTGTTGTCCTTTCTTCACTTTCTCAGTCAGTCTTTTTTCGACGTGTAAAGGCCAGGACGGTCTGTAGTCGTCCTGTGTCCACTTCCACACAGTCGTCTCTCACCTTCGTCTGAATGTCGGATTTCAAACCACTCATGAAGCGTTCTTTTAAGTGTCTTTCCCACGGGCTCCTGTCGTTTCCGGGACAGTCGGCGGGTTTCTGAAGTCCGGAGTGAGCTTCGTGGAGTTGTTCCAGTTCATGTAGATAATCAGCGACAGTCTGTCCTTCTTTCTGCTCGCACTGAGACAGTTTGTCCAGATTCAGTCTGAACTGGAGACGCTGCTTCGATCCTTGTACAGAGGGCAGTCACTGAGACTTGAGAGGGTGATCCAGGGTGCCCCCCCTTTACTGTACGTCTTCGGGAAAAGGAAGATCCCCTTGTACTTTAGTCCATTCCAGTTTCATCGTGTGTCCACATACTTCTGTCAGTTCATTCACAGAAGGTCTCCACCCGGTCACAAACTCCGGTCCTCCCTCTGAAATCGGAGGGAGATCTTCACATACATCTTCACGTGTGAAAACACAGTCTGCCCCATTAGGCCCCATCACCTGGAAACTCTGTGTTTGAAGCGAGGTGCTCGGTCCCTCTGGGCTTTTCCTGAGGCGCTGCAGTGGGAGGAGGTCTTGCTGCTTTCTTTTTCCTGCTTCTTTCCTCCAGCTCTGATTTGCTCCTCCAGGACTTTAGCACGTTGCTGCAAACGTTCAAACCCTTTATCCTTCTGCTGATGGGGGAGGATTCCTCTCGTCTTCATCCCTTCTACCACTTTGGTGTTGGGTTGAGCTTGTGGTGTCTGGGGAGTAGCTGAGGTTAGAGGAGGGTTGATAACGGCTTCATCGCCAGCATTCTCTTCTCCCTCTTCTGCTGTTTCATCTGGAGGAGGAGGAGGAAGAGGCCAATCATCCAGGGATTCTTTCTGCAAATTCAAAAACTGACCACAGATCACTGTTTCTTTTCTCTTTAATGTGAGGTGTCTGATGTGTGTTTACGCTCCTGGGCCTTTTCCTTATCTGCCTCTTTCTGCGCTGCCTTTCTCCACTCTCCATAAGCACATGACACTCTGGTTTCCATGGGAACTCCTCTGGTTTGTGTTTTATTGTGTTACTATTACAGTGCTCTTCAGCTTTATCAGACCTGTCGTGTTGAGCTTGTGATTGTTGTTTAAAGTCGACTAGTTCATTTCTATTTAACGTCCCCTCGGGGGGAAAGTGACAGTATTTTTCCACTCGTCTGATTGAACGCAGCTGTCTGGTTCCCTTTGTTTCAGGCCTCTATTAATTCACCAAAAGGAGGGTCATTGCAGTGCACTGTTGGGGCTGGGGAAGGTTTCCCTGTCCTGAGTTTCAGCACGTCAGGGGACGGGAGGTCGGTCCGTGTCCCGTTCCTCAAACAGGTGAGATGGGGTTCAAGGGGTGATCAGTCCCTTTCCACTGGAAACGACCCCCCCTCCGAGACAGTGTTCAATATCCTGCCGACAACGACACGCTGTGGTGGAGAAAATAAACACAAGTGTTAAGAATGAAACGTCCTGGAGTCTGTTCTGCTCTAATCACAGTTACTCTGTCCTTCACAATAAGAACAGCACTGCTCTCCCTCCTCCTCCCTCCAGATCTAACAGAGTAGGAGTGTATGTGGACTGTCCGGCCGGCACTCTGTCCTTCTACAGCGTCTCCACTGACACACACACACTCACACACTTACACACACTCACCACCACATTCACTGAACCCCTCTGTGCTGGGTTTTATATGTTTATAGTTGTATTTTATTTTAATTAGGGGTTTTTCGAAGACAACATTTGTCACATTAGTGCACAGTTTTATGTTCAGATGTAAAAGTTTCCATTAAACCCTTTGTACAGAAACGCCCTCTATTGTTAATCAACATTAATTAGTTCATAGCGTCAAATGATTTGATCAAAAAGCCCTCAACACCACCTCATATGTCTCAGTAGTAACACCACTACACACACACTGACTTTCAGCCCCCTGCTCGGTACTGACTGTTTACACCTGGAGCAGGACGACATTTAAACTCGGACATTTAAACCATAACAGACTGTAAAATCTCTTCAAATTCTGTCTTTAAAAAAACACAGTCTCAGGAGAGAGGCGCCGCACCGGTGAAAAGCTCCAAAAGACAATCCCTTACTCACCACGCCACAGTAAACGTGCCTTTATTTCCTGAGTAACGGTAACGCACTGTTCTGGAGCTCCTAGCGCCCAGGCAATGGTAAGTTTTGACGTAAAGTCTTCGTGAATTCAAAGTTGAGGGCGTTCCTTCTTAGATTCAGTGCAGCTGTGGACCAATGAGCGGCTGCCGGCTGTGAGCGGGGTCCTATTCCCCGGGGGAGGGGTGCGCTGCTGGACGCCGCTCTCCACAGGGATTCGCTCAAAGCTCTGAGGGGGCGGGTCAGAAGTGATTGACACCACTGTAAACCAATAGCAGAGACTCAGACGAAGACAAAGAGAGTCGATGTGCCGAGATCACTCACTCTCTCTGGGACTGGGAGAGAGAGGGAGCGCCTGGGAACATATTTTACAATAAACTTAAATTGACTTGTTTTATCGCAGAACAACCAAATAAAACCTTTATGTTTGAGGTACATACTGTCTACATTCAGTGTTAAAGTCTAGTGTTAAAGTGGAATCGCTCTAAAATGAGCCGAAAACTGCACCTGTGTAAGAATGAGTGTTTTAAAATAAGAGCGGTATTTCCAACGAGGGCCACAGGGGGGCAGTGTGAGCCCGCAGCGCTTTACCTCCTCTCCCTCCTTTAATGATTTTGCTGGTAGTTTTATGGAGAGAGATTAGTCTCAAAATACTTTACAAATGCGTAAATGTTAATCCACAAATTAAACACAAGTCACAGATATGTTTCACTGTTCACAAATGAACACATCACACTCTGTGTCTCACGGTCTGCAGTTTGTACAAATACAGTTACATTCATAAACACGTGTTTGGTTTTCATAGATATATCATCATTTTATGCGAAAATAAATACATTTGTTTAAATTTACATTGAATATATTTGTAAAATCACTGTCTCGAATTTAAAATGTATTTGTAAAGTGTTGAATCTGAATAGAGATGGTGCATCTACAGACACGAAGTATAAACGCACATCTACAGCTCGTCTAACACAATATATGGTAAAATTGTGAGTGCTATTAAAAATAAAAATGTATTTTTTTCTATTGTAATTATGTCTTCTCTTTGAATGAACATAATTTATGTTGTTTGTATGTGTTGTGCTCGTTTGAATTTTTTTTATTACACTACTTACATTACAGTTGTATTTAACCATAATTTTTTGGGAAATTTGAAATATTACTATTCAGTTTGATTTAACCATTTCATGACCTTCAGCATTCTTCAATTTATGGAATTGTGTTGTTATTCTTATGACGTTTGTAATGCGATTACTTCACGTTCTTACAGTAAAAATGTATGAACATTATACTCTGGGTGCTCTAGAACATGTTCTTCAAGACCGCAGTGGAGTGGTCTGGTGACAGTTTGATTTAACCATTTTATGGAGTTTAATATCTGAGTTTTTTCAAGCCTATTACTCCTAATTCTTACAGGAAACACACATAAATATTACACCCTGTGAACCTGAGGACATGTTTTCAATACAACAGTGGGATTTTCTGGTAACAGTTTGATGTTTAATTTTAATCTCAGGGAAACTGAATTCCCTCCATTTTATGGACCTTTCTGGACTTTTTAAGGGTTTTAAACCGTTCTTTTAGCCACTCAGGTCTGTTTTTAATATTAACTGTAGTGAATTATGTGGAATTATGTTTTAAATTCCATTTCTTATTCATTTTCAGTATCTGCTCTTTTCTGCGAGTCCCCCCTCTCGCTCTCACACGTTCTACCGTAAACCGCGATGTAGACGCGCACAGGAAATCCTAGTGTAGACGGCGTCACCGCGGCGTAAATGTCTACAATTATGAGAGAAAACGGTGTAAGAGTTTGAGAATAAAATAATTTTTCACTAATGTTTCAAGATCTCAAGTCAATATTTTGACTTTTCTTGAATCTGCCATTTTTTGAGAATAATATCAACATTTCCGTAATTAATTTAAAATATTTAGAGGATAGAATTATAATAAAGTTATGATTTTTCAAAATTAAAGTGAACTTTTTGTGAATTCATTTTTCTTATTTCTAGAAAACAGTAAATACTCAATAATAAAATTGTAATATTTTGAGAATACAGTAAATATTTACAAAAAATACGTTTTCTTATTTCAAGAACAAAATAATTTATGATAAAGTTATATTACGAGAATAAAGTCTATTGAAAAATCATTTAATAATGTTATTTTTTTAATTGAAGCTGCATTCTCAACAATTCTCAACAGTTGACTTGCTACTGTCATATTTTTCAAGAATGAACGTTAAAAAAAAAAAAAAAAAAAAAGCGCTGTGTAGAGGATTACACCGTCAGTGCCACTGTAAAGCTGCTTATTTGTAATTATCTGATTAATTTAGACTGTTGCAGAGGTGTTTGCTGATAACTATTTTCTTCATTCTGTGTTGTCTTCAGCAAAAGCGTAGTCTACGAAATAAAGGTACAATACTTTTAAGAAACAGACACAAGATGAAGGAGACACATGAAGCTGGAACTGTCCTTTTTCCACTGGAGGAGCAGGGACTGTGTTGTGGACGATGACAAATTGGGCAACATTAGGTTCTGACCAGCTTTTTTTTTTCTTGTGGACGATATGAGGTATTGTCTGGTCTCATTTTCATCGGTTCAGGCTTAATTCTGTCCACAAAAGCCCCGTTAGGTTTTATTTATTGTTTAATGTGGTAATTGATAAATAAAGACAGTAGCAGGTCAGTTGGATTTTACTGAACACTTTGAGAATGAGGTGTGATTTTGGCCGCGGCTCTGTGCCGCACAACAGGAGCCCACTGTCCCACCTCCAGCTGAATGTGCCGCGACAAACTCGCTCAGTTCACAACGAAATGGAGTCCCACCAGATTCACTCCCTCCTCGACACCAACTGTTAATGTTTCAGTGGTAAACAGTGGGTGTAGTGTGTAAATAAGGAATGGAGAGATCAGACTAGTGTCCTAATGCACAGCCTGAGTCATGTCTGTCTGAAAATGATTGTTAAACTGAGGGAACGGATTACTAAATTGAGGGAACGGATTATTAAATTGAATGAACAGATTATTACATTGAGGGAACCGATTAAATATCTAAATAATATCCCCCCGCCCCCCCAGCAAGGCAATTTTTTAAAGAGCACCTTTCATACATTCATTCAAAGTGGTTTACAATTACAAAAATAAAGGATGTGGGAGAAAATAAATGAAAACATCAACATCTGATTAAATAAAGGGACACATATACATGATTAAATATTACCTAAAAACATAAGAGCGTTGCTGAAAGCTAGTATTTCAGAAAGCACTTGCATTGGAGAGTTACTATTAAAACTAAAAAGATTAAAAGAAAGATGATGCTCAAATCTGCAGTTTTCCAGTGTCCTAAGAGAAAGATCTGTTAATTCTTGGAATACATATAAACACTTAGCGTTTGTGCCCTAGTCATGGTTGAGTTGTGTGTCTTATTTTTAAAACGCTCTAATAATACGGATATATATGAGTCCAAATAAATTTAAAGCCATTACAAGTATTGCGATGTGAAGGAAATTAAGTTTAACATTTGCTTACAAACATGAATAAATTGTGAGCGTTATCTGTGAGTGTTCATACCGCTGCGTGATGTTGGGAGGTCAGTCTTCGGAACAACACTCCCACATCCTGAAAACTGAAAGGAGACGAGGTCAGAGTGAGTGTTCACTTTTGACCAGTCACAGAATGACAGCACACGCAGCTGTTTGTGCGAAGCCTGTTCTGTTTTAATTGTGTTGATAAAGACAAACAAAAACCACACCCCAGTGTGTGTTTACTGTATAATAGTTTAATGTACTTTATAACTGTTATTTATTTAATATGATTTACAGTTTTATGTCGTTACTTTCGGTTTCAAGACTACACCCTTCTCTCTTCGGTGTAGGGAGTGTAAGTGGGCGGGTTCGCTGGCAGCCATTTTCTACTGTAGCCAATCAGATCGTAGACTTTTGTTGTTTTTAAGCCAATCGCCAACAAGAGCTGCTTCCCACTGCAGCCACCGTTATTATCCACACCACGGCCTGGACCGGGGGAAAAACTTGGTCTCTCCTAAAGAGGTAAGCTGTGTCCGGATCAGTCTGAACCACGGATCGTTTTATATGAGAAAACTCATTTTTTGGATGTTTCGGATTTTCAGACCAGTTACAGTTGAGGCCGTATAAACGACAGAGATGGACGCTACGTACGGCAGTGAAACTGTTATAACTCTTTTTTAAATTGTGTTTCTGGGACTGCGCCCAATGATTCCAGGTAGGCTCTGGACCCACCGCGACCCTGAACTGGATAAGCGGTTACAGACAGTGACAGTGTTTCTGGGAGCAGTGCATCAAAACAATTTCAACTTAAACACGTTGATCTGAATAAATGAGGCAAAATGCAGTTTGAATGATCTGAGACCCCAAAATTACTCATGGAATTTACACGAAATCACAATCACAGCTAACAGTAACCAGAAAACAGTAACCTTTGGCTTAAACCTAACTCCATGTAAATAAGATAGGAACGGGGTTATAAAAAATGTATATTATTTTATTAGAAGATTCATGTAGTCATTAAATATCATAAACATACAAATCCACCTCACTGACTTTCGAAATCAGAACATGTTGCAATAACCATTGCGCACAAAATAAAAAAAAAAATATATATATATAAAATTATATAAAACATATTCATACTTGGGCACAAATATAGAAACTTTTTTTCTTTTTTTTTCTTCAGTATACACAACATGCATTATGTTATACTTACTTTTATGGCTTTTTCTAACTCTTTTATCCAAAGTTACTTCCAAGGTATTTCCAGAAATAATTGGACAGAAAAGTAAAGTAAAGATGTGGTAATTTAATGTACAATGACTGCTGGAGACTCTAATCAAATGTGCAATTTCTGTCTGATGATAAATTATGCTGCAGATTTGGCAGGTCATTTTGACATTTTGTGATTGAGAGTGATATCACTGAGTGGTCCTAAACATTTAGTGTTATGTTCAGAGTATATTAAGGTTCATTAGTTTCTTTTGAACTGTTTATATTTAAGAGAAACAGAAACTTGGTGTTTTACTTCATGTGTGAACCATGTGATGATCTCTGAACTCATAATCATTTATGGATGAGTTATTGGGAGGGATCATGAGGTGTTGACGTTTGAGTTTGATTGACCAGTGTAAAGATGTTGATAGCCATGCAGCTGTTTAACTGTGTTTCTGGGAAAAGCTGGAATAATCGTAGTCTGACTTTCCTCACGCACGAGACGTTCTAATGTTGTGAGCATGTGTCGATTAGTGATGAAATCTAACAAATCTAATGAAATCTAAGGGGAAGATTTTGTTGAAGTAATGAGTTTTAACTTGTTCAGGGGTAAATGTATTTTCTTTATGTTTTTTTAAGAATTTCAGATATTCCCGAATCCTAGTATTGCTTTAAATCAAAACCTCTTCCAACCGAGCAGAAAGCAGCATGTCCAGCCTCCAGTTGTGTCTGTGATAACTTCATGATGGAGCCTCAAAACACAACAGACGTCAGCAGTGGAACCTGTCACACAAAGTGAGTTATCATCTGTTAATAATTTAAATAAGCTATAAGATATTTATGATTGGTTTAACTTGGTTTAAATTGGTATTTCTTACATTCTTTCCCTTAGAGGCCCATTTTTAAATGAGATTTTGGTACAGAACCTCAAACATCCAGACCAGTAGGTGTCAGTATAACGTCTGTTTTATAACTTGATGAAGAAACACGGATGAAAATGAGTTTGCTCCTATCAGAGACAGTCTTTCATTATTTTAGTTCAAACCAGTTAATAATGTCTGCTAATGGCTTATTAGGGCGTTATTACACTTGTCCCAAATACCTGAGTCTGCACCTAGTATAAATTCTGCCCTCGTTTGTGGTTGAGGCTTATTACCTCTGGTTTTCTTTGACATACAGGAACTCCTGAATCGTGGGGCAATTGCAAAACTTCACACAGAACAGTGACATATAGAATTGTGCAGAAGAAAAGCTTTTTTTTTTTTTTGGTGTATACACAGGCTCAAGCAGCAAGGAACAACACTTTTAGGGCATTTCTCCAAGCAAGAGCCACTGTAACTATGGGTACATTCTTGTATGAGATGATGTTTATCTGTACAGACCAGTGTGTTTTTCTCCATGCTCTCAGACCACACACTCACTCCACAGAGCTGATCTTAGATGAGACAATACTTTAATAGTCCTACAGAGGGGACGATTACAGAGTCCTGCAAATTTCTCCTGCATGGATCCTTATTTGGGTAACATCCTACTTTGCCCCAACACTAGGTCTACTAGGTCTATGGGACTTCCCAGGAGAGAGCTGGTCTTCTTAATAAATGTATTCTGTCTCCTGCTATCTGCAACCGATATGCAGCTGCCCCATCAGACCACTACATAAATATTGCTGATGCTACAGCTGTGTTTAAAAATGATCCTGAGCAAGGTTAGTGTGCTCTGTTATTTTCTTGTAAAGTGCTCTAGTGTTATCTGACCAGTCCAGACTATTGTTGAGGTGAAAACTCAGGTACTGCATCGGAGGAGTTATTTCTGCTCCTGTGGAAATACACCACCATTTCTTTGATCTTCCCTGAAATTACCTGGAGGTGATACGGCATACACCACTCTACAAAGTCCTGTATCAGTTCTCTGTACTCCCCTGTTGTTCTCCAATTGGCTTTCCCCTCCCAGATCTCCCTACTCAGCTCCCTCTGCACGGCTCTCAGCTCGTCCTTAGCTCCTTATCTAGAAGCTAGAATCTCTCTTTTTTCTTACAGGAGAGAAAGCAGGCTTATAGCAGGGTTGTTTTTTGAGAAACAGAACAGACTTAGCACGTACAGTGTTCTCCACACAGAACTTGACATGTGTTATGCAGTGGGTGAAATTCAGTGCACTCTCTCTCTCTCTCTCAGAGCTTCTTCTGTCTCCTCAGACAATTTCTTCACTGTGCAGGTGATGGCTGGTTTCCTAAGTACAAGGGGTTTGTACACAGGCATAAGATGAACCAGATTATGATCTGATCTTCCAAGGGCAGGTAGGGGTGATGAGTAATGCCTCCTCCTGTGTGGGCATAAAACAGGTCCAGTATTTTATTGTCTGGTGTGGCAGGTTACGTACTTTCACAAATTCTGCCGACCCACCCCTTTCCCTTTTCCACTCCCCTGAACGTCAGCTGTATTTTTTTCCAAATATCCACACTGAACTTTTTCTCTATTCTCCACTTTATATTTCAGACAGCAGATGTTCAGAGCGGAACCTCCAGAGTCCAGCAGTGTGTCAATGAAGAGCAACAACTCAATGAAAGATCCTTATAATTTCAGTAATGAAAGATGCTGTAATGGTCTGAGGTAAGACATAAAAACAGCAGCACATCTTCACTTCTGACCGTGGTGTACACTGCTGCTTTATGGAACACTTACTTCCTTGATGCAGTGGTTGTTGTTGAAAAGAGCCATTACATTCGTATCATTTGTAGAGATGGGAAAATTAATTGAAAGCTTGTGTGTGCACATTCTGATTTCAAATTAAAGAGGCTTCATTGTCATTTCAGATATATTTCACAGACTTGTTACAGTTTGATAAAAATGTGGAGTTCTTCTGTCATTTGATGCGAGTGAGGCCATTGGACTCTAGTATCACCCTCTAAAACTTTTAAAAGAATGCGGTTGTCACAGTCTTTGTCAAATGCACGCAAAGTTTGGTGGGAACATTGCCCTCACTATATTATCACTTATTAAAGTAAGGATGTGCATATAACCACTGTTCCCTGAAGAAGAGAAACGAGGTACAGCATAAGCTGTGTGGGATATCATGTCCCTTTCATATCTGACTGAAGACACCTCTAATCACACCTGGAAGGTAGATGACGTGTAGCAACAAGGGTAGGTACCTTGCTTTTCTTCTTCAGGGAACTGTGGATATACGCGTAACCTTACATTCCCTATCAGTCAATTGACTCTGTACAACACAAGCTATATGGAAACTAAATTCACACCCTGTGAAGCAGACACTGAATCAAGAATGCAGCCTGGTGCATGTTGGACCCCGAAGAAAGGACAGCATGAGCTACGGAGGGGGCCAGCACGTCCAGGCGATAATGACCAGCTCTGTGAAGTTTATATCTCTGTGAAAATCACAAAATCATCAAAAACCAAATCAGGAAAATACTGAACTGAAGGCCCCTTAGATTAATTGACCAAATCTAAAACACTAAACATTTATATAATCTCAGACTGGTCAGTGGTATACTGTGTGATATGGCCACCTGTGATTCATAGAAAACACTCAAACAAAATCAGTTGTAGCTTTCACCAAATATCCACACTGAACTCTTTCTCTTTACTCCACTTTCTATTTCAGAGCAGAACCTCCAGAGCCCAGCTGTATGTCAATGAAGAGCAACATCTCAATGGATTTTCCTATTAATTTCAGGAAAGAAAGAAGCTGTAATGTTTCGAGGTGAGACACAAAAACAGCAGCACATCTTCACTTTATGGTGTGCACTGCTGCATTATGAAACACATCATAGTTTCCTTGGAAGATTTTTTTTTCTTTCTCACAAGGTTTAGTTTTTGGATCTTTATTTGTTCTCTCTTGCACATGTTCCCAGTAGGTAATGTCATCAGGAACTACACTGAAGATGTTGAGTTATATATTTTCTTTCTTTCTGAAAATTAAAATCCACATCTGTTGTCAGGCTTACAAGCTGTGTATCAGGAACCCCTCTGTGTTTCAAAATCAGCTCAGTCAGGAAAAACAATACTGTAGGTCATATGGAGTTGTTGACTCCTCGTTGTAGTTTTTTCATGTTGTATTATTGTAATATTCAGGTCGGCCCAGAACTGCAACACAGCTTCTCTACTGACTGTGGTGTGGGTGTGCACTGCTTCTTTGATTAAACATTTTTTTTATCTTCATGAAGTGGCTGGAGTTGAGAACAGAGATCACATTTGAAGTATTTTCAGTCTACCAAAAATCAGTCGTCAATGACTAACCACATAAGCCAATATTTTCCTAAGTGTGCCGAAAAGAAACATGTCAAGATGAAGTTACTTGAAAAGTTTGCAAATGGGATAAAAGAGGTTCAGATTCAGTCTGTTTGTCCTGTAGAACTTTGGTGTGTCCAGTGAAAAACAGCACTAGATTATATAATATATATGTGTTCTCCTGCACAAATAATTTAAGATTGTGCGTGATCACAAGAAATAGCTCTGCAATCCCCCCCCCTCTCTCTCTCTCTGTGTCTCTCTCACTCACTCTCATAGCTCTAAGAGAGCTGTGCTACTCCAGGATGGTTCCAGGTGTGGAGTGTGTGAGCAGATTCAGACAGATCCAGTCTCTATCACCTGTGGACACTCTTTTTGTAGACAGTGCATCAGGAGCCTTAGGGACCAGTCTGTCCACTCAGGAGACTTGACCTGTCCCTGCTGCAGAAGGAGGTTTAAAACAGGCTCTGTTCAGTTTCCACACACGGAGGAGTCCATGGAGCTGGATGAATACACACCAGTGGATGGTGTCCTGCTCAGTGTCTCGGAGAGAAACAAAATCAGCCTGAAGAACAAGTACGAGAGCTTATTTGAGGGATTCAAAACACAAGAGAATAAAATCCTCCTGAACAGGGTTTACACTCAGCTCTACATCATCGAGGGAGAGAGGGAAGGAGTGAATGAAGAACATGAAGTTTTACAGATTGAAAACAAACCCTGGAAACAAAACCTGCCAGATACACCAATAAACTGTTTAGACATATTTAACCCTGTACAGTGTACGGTGGGAGAAATGGAAGAAGACGACACCAGAGCTGTGATGGATGAAGATGTGAGACGTAAAGAAGGAGAAGAAGATAGAGATACACAAGTGGAAAAACTTAAAAGCGTTCTGACTAAAGGCATTGCTGGCATTGGAAAAACTGTCTCTGTGCAGAAGTTCATTCTGGACTGGGCTGAAGGAAAAGCCAATCAGGATATAGAGTTCATGTTTGTGCTTCCATTCCGAGAGCTGAACCTGATTAAAGACAAACAGTACAGTCTTCATGGATTTCTGTGTGACCTCCATCCTGAGCTTCGAGGTCTGGACACAAAGGAATATGACGTATGTAAAACTGTGTTCATATTTGACGGCCTCGATGAAAGCAGAATTCCACTGAAGTTCTCAGAGGGTGAGAAAGTGTCAGACGTGACCAAGGTGTCTTCAGTGGACGTGTTGATGACAAACCTCATCAAAGGAGACCTGCTTCCCTCTGCTCACATCTGGATAACCTCCAGACCAGCAGCAGCCAATCAGATCCCCTCTCAGTACATCAGCCGTGTGACAGAAATTCAGGGATTCAATGATCCACAGAAGGAGGAGTACTTCAGGAAGAGGATTAGTGACCGACACCAAGCCGACAGTGTCATCTCCCACATTAAGACGACGAGGAGTCTCCACATCATGTGCCACATTCCAGTCTTCTGCTGGATCTCAGCAACTGTGCTTCAGCGAATCATGAAACAAGGGACCACAGAAATCCCTAAAACTCTGACTGCAATGTACTCACACTTCCTGTGCACTCAGACAATCATGAGGAAGGAGAAGTATGAGGAGGAAGATGAGAGAGGAACTCTGCAGGAACTCCTGAGATCCAACAGGAAGATGTTTCTGAAACTGTCTGAACTGGCTTTCAAACAGCTGATGAAGGGCAATGTGATGTTCTATGAAGACGACCTGAGAGAGTGTGGGATTGATGTCACTGAGGCCTCAGTGTACTCTGGGATTTGCACTGAGATCTTTAGGGAGGAGTCTGTGCTTTACCAGAGGAAGGTTTACTGCTTTGTGCATCTGAGCTTTCAGGAGTTCCTAGCTGCTTTCTATGTGTTTCACTGCTGTGTGAACAACAACATGGAGGAACTGAAGCTTCTGAAGCCAAAAAACATGAAGTGGTCTCATAGTGTTTCACTTGATGAACTGCTGAAGGGAGCTGTGCGCACAGCTTTAAAGAGTAAGACTGGACACCTGGATCTGTTTCTCCGTTTTCTGTTGGGCATCTCACTGGAGTCCAATCAACAACTCCTGCAGGACCTACTGACACACACAGTGAGCAGCTCTGAGAGCATCAAGAAAACAGTTCAGTACATTAAATGGGTAATACAAAGAGAGGACCTTCCTTCTGACAGATCTATCAATCTATTCCTGTGTCTCACTGAAATGAACGACTCCTCTTTATCCAGTAAAATCCAGGAGTATCTCAAATCAGAGAAACACTCAGATAAGAAACTGTCTACTGGAGAGTGTTTAGCGTTAGCCTACATGCTCGTGAACTCAAATGAGGTGCTGGATGAACTGGACTTGAGGACGTACAACACCACTGAGAAGGGTTATTGGAGACTGATCCCAGCTGTGAGCAACTGCAGAAAGGCCATGTGAGTGTTGTTTCTACATGTTTTAAAATGTTTTTATTTTTATATATATTTCAGTGTTGTTGTTGACTGAGACAAATTTCCAGATTGTTTTACGGTGAGTAGACGTTCCTCACTGTGTGTATAATTAGGATGTGATAAATAAAATGAATGAGACATTACAGAACAAGTGGAGTTTGATGAACATGGATAAGACTGATGTCTTTCTCTTGTTTTCTCTCACTCACACTGTATCTCACACAAATCCCCCAAAAAAGCAGCAAATCTGATTTTTGATTCCTGTGAGGCTGAATTTCAAGGAGTGTTCAGACTTGTAGTTCAGTGTCCTTGGGTTGGACCAAATATGTAAATTCATACATTGTTATATTTTAGTCCTGATTTGGTCCTGAACCAAAGATGTATTTTAAAAAAGCGATGATGTATGACGTTCGCAAGCGACGCGTTTATGACATTAGTTTTGTCGTCTGAACAATGCCCCACACTGAGCTTAATGCACTTCTTGGGGCTGTGTACCTGGTGGTATTTTTTTCAACTGGAAACACAACAATACGTCGTCAAATGGATTAAGGAGTCAAAACAGCACCTGAAATTCCTCCACTGCACAGAATAAAAAAGGAGTTGCTGTTTGTTTGGTGAGCACCAGTGTCAAATGGAAGCGTTCACATTTGCTCTAACAAACCAAACTAACAGACAGTTCCTCACCTTCACGTTTTTTACTGTATTATGCACTGTGTTTACATTGTGTTGCAGATTGTCTGGCTGTAAGCCAACCATGAATTCCTGTGAAACTCTCTGCTCTGTTCTGAAATCAACAAACTCACCCCTGAAAGAGCTGGAGTTCAGTGAGACTGAGCTGCAGGATTCAGGAATGAAGCTGATCTCTGAGGCACTGAAGAGTTCAAACTGTAAACTGGAGACTCTCAGGTGAGATTTTGGATGAATGTCCATGTGGATAATGAGTGTATTCTCCTGCTCTGATTAAAATAATAATAATAATAATAATAATAATAATAATAATTTACAGTATTGTACTGCAGCAGGTAGTGTCGCAGGGACCTGGAGGTTGTGGGTTCAAGTCCCGCTCCTAGTGACTGTCTGTGAGGAGTGTGGTGTGTTCTCCCTGTGTCCACGGTCCAAAAACACACATTAGTAGCTGGATTGGTGAGTCAAAAGTGTCCCTAGGTGTGAGTGTGTTGCCCTGTGAAGGACTGGCGCCCCCTCCTGGGTGTATTACCCTCCTTGCGCCCAATGATTCCAGGTAGGCTCTGGACCCACTGCGACCCTGAATTGGATAAGCGGTTACAGATAATGAATGAATGAATGAATAATAATAATAATAATAATAATAATAATAATAATAATAATACTTAATATGCTGCATTTCAGAAAATCTGTGATGATGCTAAACATGTGACGTGCTACATTCCTTAAATGCATTGAGAAAAGGAAAAAGGGAGACAAGGTTTTCCTTGTGTACTCATCCTGTCATGCCCTTGTCCTGTCATGCCTTTTTCCCCCCGCCATGTGCTATTGCACATGGCTTGGTTTGTTATTGTTCATGTCTCCGCCCTGGTCCTGCCTTTGTTCCTCCTCCTTGTCAGTGTCCTCATCAGTGTCATTTGTAATCCTGTCCTCTCGTTGGCTGTCCCAGGTGTTCCTTGTCTGTGGTGTGCATTTAAGTTCCCTTGTCGCTGTGTTTGTTTGTTGGACATTCCTCATTTGCTTGTCTGTTTGTCTTGTTGGTTCCTCTTTCTCATCCCTATCAAGTCGGTTTGTGTCTCTCTCTTTCTCTGGTCTTTTTCCTTCTTTTCCTTTGCTGTGCTTAGTTTGTCTATTTCGCTCTCTGGTCTGTTAGTGTTTCCTTTCCTGGGCTTTGTGTACTTGTGGTTTCTGTCTCTAGTCTATTAGCTCTCTTTGTCTAAGTATCCTGTCTGTCATTGTTTTGTTATCTTTTGTATAAATAAAAGTATTTTGTGTTATAGTGAGTGCGTCTGCCTCCATCAGTCCCCGCGATCCTGACACATTCATTCATTCATTACCTGTAACCGCGTATCCAGTTTTTGACACATTTCTTCACAGGCCTAACACAGTCAGGGCTCCATTTGCAGTTCTCTAAAAAGCTGTGATAGAGCACAACACCATAGTTTATCTGTGAAAGGAAAATGGAAATGTGCTACAGCCCACTGAAGACGTTAACAGAGTTAGTAAAGTAATGATATTAATGCTGTTGTGAACAGAGGGACTACTACGACTACATAAGACACGACAGAAGACAATCAGTTCAAGGAAGGACTAGAGACTAGACCCTGGGCTAAAGTGAGACTAAGACCAGTCACTCACTCCCCTGCTCTTATGTGTGTATTCTCCTGCTCCAGCCGACTGTAGATTACTCTCGCTCTGTTTCTGTTTGTGAAAGAAGAGTGAAGAGTGTTTAGTTTGGAGTGAAATTCTCTGTGGAAATAGAATGTAAATAGCACTAAAATATTCAGAATAACATTCAGAACACATGTTCAGATTGAGCTCATAATGTACACACCCCTGAATAATTAATATTGGAGAAATACTGATGTATGAAAATCTCATAATTCCTGATTCACATGAGTCTGAATTTCACATTCTCTATTTTAACTTCACTTTCTCCTGTATTTACTTTACCTTGCAGACTCACAGACTGTAAATTCACCCTGAATTCCTATGAAAGGCTCTGCTCTGCTCTGAACTCTCCAAACTCACCCCTGAAAGAGCCGGACCTCAGTCAGACTGACCTGCAGGATTCAGGAGTGAAGCTGGTCTCTGAGGGATGGAGGAGTTCACACTGTACACTGGAGATAATCAGGTGAGATTTCTGTGATTTCATTCCTGATCGATTCAGCTTTGAAGAAACAGTAAACTATGCTCTGTTTATGAAGAGACCATTTAATAAAGGCGTGTCTTTGATTTGGGCAGAGATTAGCTAAAAGTGTTTGAAATTCAGAATGATTTATATTTATGTTGCAGGGAATGGCTGTTTACTCTTAGAAGGAGGTTTTACATTAACAGCTGAGTGTATATATTAATAATGTTTAAGTTAAAGCAGGAACACACCCTGGAGGAGGTGCCAGTCCTTCATAGGGACACACACACTCACACCTACGGACACTTTTGAGTAAGAACAGACTACAATCCTCACAGTCACCCGGAGCAGGACTCGAACCCACATCCTTCAAGTCCCTGAAGCTGTGTGACTGCAACACTACCTGCTGCTCCACTGTGCCGCCCTTAGAGCCAGCTGTAGCTGAGATGTTAATGTGCTGTCCCCATGTGTTCCATCACGCTAATACTGTAAGTATGTCACCGTGGCTATTGTGCTGGTACACACTGCAGAACAAAGTCTACTGTGCCGGTACCAAAAGCAGAACAGCGGCTCTGTGCCGGTAGACACAGCAGAACAGCGGCTACTGTGCCGGGACACCCAGCAGAACAGCGGCTGCTGTCCCAGTATACCCAGCACAACAGCTGCTACTGTGGCGGTACACCCAGCAGAACAGCGGCTACTGTGACGGTACACACAGCAGAACAGCGGCTACTGTGCCGGTACACGCAGCAGAACAGCGGCTACTGTGCCGGTACACACTGCAGCACAGCGGCTACTGTGCTGGTACACACTGCAGAACAGCGGCTCCTGTGCTGGTACACACTGCAGAACAACGGCTACTGTGCCGGTACACCCAGCAGAACAGCGGCTACTGTGCTGGTACACACTGCAGCACAGCGGCTACTGTGCTGGTACACACTGCACAACAGCGGCTACTGTGCTGGTACACACTGCAGAACAATGGCTACTGTGCCGGTACACCCAGCAGAACAGTGGCTACTGTGCCGGTACACACTGCAGCACAGCGGCTACTGTGCTGGTACACACTGCAGAACAGCGGTTCCTGTGCTGGTACACACTGCAGAACAGCGGTTCCTGTGCTGGTACACCCAGCAGAACCGATTTCTGTGACCGTCTTGTTTTGTGACCCTAGAGAGGACTACTTCATTTCCAGCATAGGGGTCAGAAATTTTGACAGCTGCTGGCAGAATTTGTGACCCCACTGAATATTAACTACATAAATGTACTTAAACAGGAATGTTCATGAATTTTATATGGAGATTCAGTGGGGGCCACATATTCTGACGGCAGCTGTCAGAGATTGTGACCCTATATATCATTCATTCATTCATTCATTATCTGTAACCGCTTATCCAATTCAGGGTTGCAGTGCGTCCAGAGCCTACCTGGAATCATTGGGCGCAAACCCTATATATCAAGGCTATGAAATAGTTCCTTCTAGGGTCACTGAACTCGACGATCACAGAATTTGGTGTAACACCTGTTCACACAGCAGAACAGCGGCTACTCTGCCGGTACACACAGTAGAACAGCGGGTCCTCTGCCGGTACACACATCCTTTGATGCAGACTTTGGAAAGACTAAATTATCTTACGTTATTCCAGATAGGAAAATTGTGAGTGCTGGAATCCTGGTTATATATATATATTTTAGAACATACTGTGTTGGTCCCAAATATATTTCAAAGAAATTTTTGATACTGGATATATTTATAATCGATTTTTTATGTTTGAGATTTAGTTTTTGTAAATCGCTGTCACATTGGTCTGTCCCAGTAGATTAATGTTGATACACAGTGTCAGCCAGAGCTCTTTCAATTACATTTTAGAATACACAGTCATGTGATAATATTCTGACCACAATATTTCTGTCCATTCTCTCAACTTCACTGACCATACAGCAGCCCTTTGTTCTACAGTTACAGACTGCAGTCCATATGATGCTTTGGAAACTTTGGATACTCATCCTTCAATGGGCAGGTCTCTACCAGGTGTTGCTGCGATCAATAATTAGTACAGAGCCTGTAGTAGCAACGCCACAGTGTTTTTGAAGGTGTAATTTTAAGGAGAATACTTATTTTTATAAATATTATTATACCTATTCCTTATTTCTTATATTGGCTTGTAAAATATGTTATATAAACAATTTAACAATGTTAAATAAATAGCTTGTAGTTCAAGAATTTTCTGATGTTTTACTAGTCAACACACATTAATAATAAAAAGTCAGTATTACCTTTTAACAGCCAAAATATATGTCACTAATTTTACATATCTCCAAGCCCTGGGGGTATTTAACAAAACAGTATTACTCATTTAGCCAGATACCTTTAACATCATCCATGAGGAATTTTCAGCTCTTCTACAACTGCACAAGCTTAATTTTAGGCTTAAATTCTACATTGAAACAGAGAAATCCATACTGCTCTAGTTTGGTTTTCCCACCTGAGCTAAATGTATATAGTTAGTTAATAATCTTGAGACAAAAAGTGAGCAGAGCAGGAAAACACAAGGATACTGTGCAGAAAGTCAGCTGCATGGTAGTGTCAATATCTGTCTATTATAAATGTCGCTGTAAAGGTCGCCATAAACAACTCCAATTTACATTCATTCTTTCATTCATTCATTATCTATAACCGCTTATCCAGTTCAGGGTCGCGGTGGGTCCAGAGCCTACCTGGAATCATTGGGTGCAAGGCGGGAATACACCCTGGAGGGGGCGCCAGTCTTTCACAGAGCAACGCACACGCACACACATTCACTCACACACTGACACCTACGGACACTTTTGAGTCGCCAATCCACCTACCAACGTGTGTTTTTGGACTGTGGGAGGAAACCGGAGCACCCGGAGGAAACCCACACGGACACAGGGAGAACACACCAACTCCTCACAGACAGTCACCTGGAGCGGGAATCGAACCCACAACCTCCAGGCCCATGGAGCTGTGTGACTGCGACACTACCTGCTGTGCAACCGTGCCACCCCTCAATTTACATTGCAAACAAAATAAAATTATTTGTATAATATTGACATTCGCCCTGAAAAGGAATGGCGCCCCTCCAGGGTGTGGTCCTGCTTTGCGCCCATTAATTCCGTGTAGACTCCGGACCAACCGCTTGTCTGCTGTGTGTACCGGCACAGGAGTCACTGTTCTGCTGTGTGTACCGGCACAGGAGCCGCTGTTCTGCTGTGTGTACAGGCGCAGTAGCCGCTGTTCTGCAGTGTGTACCGGCGCAGTAGCCGCTGTTCTGCTGGGTGTACCGGCACAGTAGCCGCTGTTCTGCTGGGTGTACCGGCACAATAGCTGCTGTTCTGGTGGGTGTACCGGCACAGTAGCCACTGTGCTGCAGTGTGTACCGGCACAGGGCCCGCTGTTCTGCTGTGTGTACCGGCATAGTAGCCACTGTGCTGCAGTGTCTACTGGCACAATAGCTACTATTCTGGTGGGTGTACCGGCACAGTAGCCACTGTGCTGCAGTGTCTACCGGCACAGGGCCCACTGTTCTGCTGGGTGTACCGGCATAGTAGCCACTGTGCTGCAGTGTCTACTGGCACAATAGCTGCTATTCTGGTGGGTGTACCCACACAGTAGCCTCTGTCCTGCTGGGTGTACTGGCACAGTAGCCACTGCTCTGCAGTGTGTACCGGGACAGTAGCTGCTGTTCTGCTGGGTGTACCTGCACAATAGCCACTGTTCTGCTGGGTGTACCGGCACAATAGCCGCTGTTCTGCAGTGTGTACCGGCACAATAGCTGCTGCTCTGCTTGGTGTACCGGCACAGTAGCTGCTGTTCAGCTGTGTGTACCGGCACAGTAGCTGCTGTTCAGCTGGGTGTACCGGCACAGTAGCTGCTGTTCTGCTGGGTGTACCAGCACAGTAGCCGCTGTTCTGCTGGGTGTACCGGCACAGTAGCCGCTGTTCTGCTGGGTGTACCGGCACAGTAGCCGCTGTTCTGCTGGATGTACCGGCACAGGAGCCGCTGTTCTGCTGTGTGTACCGGCACAGTAGCCGCTGTGACATACTTCCGGTATTAGTGTGATGGGACAAAAGGAGACAACACAGTAACATCTTGGCTACAGCTCCTAATGGAGCCCTTGGAGCATCTAATACTGGTAAAAATGTCTTTATTTTGAAAAAACTAGTGAAAAAGCAGTAGATTTTAATGTTAAAAAATTTATTTAAAAACCCATTTGATACAGAGAAACATCTCATGACCCCTCCCTTTTTTTGGCGACCCACTGGGGATTCGAGCTCCCAGTTTCAGAACAGCTAAAGGACAGTGGTCTCTGTTTAAGCCAGTGAGGTACTTGTGATTATGTTTTGTGATCTGTCCTGGACAACGTCCCACACTCTAGAAACACACACAGACAATGAAAATGGAAAACAATGTCACACTTTCTCTCAGTTGCTTTGGTTACTAACTTGCCTCATCTATCCTCTCAGTCCTGTTTTTCATTTGGGACACTTCTACGCATTTGTGCTGCTCTCTGTCTTCCTCAGTTCCTCTGTGTCCCCCTCACTACTCCACAACCCATTCTTACTCCTCCTCCTCTGTTCCCCCCTCACTACCCCTCATTTCAGAAAAAATGTTCAGACTGAGTCTGTTATTAATGCCCCTCTGAATAATGTAAATAATGGAAAGTATTTTTTTACTCATTAATCTCATTAAACTGATTCTGAGTCTGAAATCCACATTCTGTTTGAACTGTGCTGTATTTACTTTGCTTTTGTAGTGTACTAAGATACACCGAAAAATATAAATATATTTCTATTGTAGTGGAGTATGGACAAATATGAATACCGAAGACAGATTTGGACAGATTGAAATGAAGAAATGAAAAGTTTTGAATTAAAACTTCTCCAGTCTGAATAGGACCTTTCCTCTGCGACCAAGTCACATTCCAGAGGACTGTCTGTGCCCGCGGGGGTGCAAAGCCCCACAAACACGCACACACATAAGATCTAACATCAAAGACTAGAGAGAGACACTTTAAAAGTAACACATGGTCCCAACAACCCCTCTCTTCAGGAGATAACCTATTTTATAATACTCTTAAGAGACAGGAACCTCAAACAAAGAAGAGAGCCTTTACGGCCATTTATGACAATGGCACCTAAATGTCGGCTCCTTATCTCGAGCCCACTAAACAGGGCCAACAGATGTTTAAACCAAAAGTGACCTCGAGTGAACTCCCGGGAATCATCAACCAAAACATGGATCAACAGCGACACCAAATGGACACTGGCGAAACTACGCCTCGCTCGGAGTCGCCGGAAACCATGACGGAAAATAGTCGAACTCTGAATTATTTGTGTATTAAACAAATGTATTGATGTCACTTTCTGTACCCTCTGATGAATGCCTACCTCCTAATGAAATGTGTATATTGTGGACTGTTTCTATCATGAAGAGAAATCCTACCTCTGAATAGGATTAAACGAACTAATATACTTTTCCAGCGTATCGTCATGAATGGGACATAAAGATGAAACCTTATGTAACTGTTTGATATTAATAACCCAGTATACTCATTATTGTATGTTACTAATACGAATAGGAAATTTCGATACGGGAAATGTCTATCTTATTACTTATTGTTTAAAAGATCTTTGATCCAGCCTTCCCACTTTTCTGTTTCATGGAGTCAGTCACGTGAGCCTGAACTCGCGTCCAATCAAAAAGAGGACTCCTCCCGTTAAGGCGTGACCGCGCCAGCCTTGAAAAACAGCAGCTCGACTGCTCACATTCAGTTCGAAGTTCTGAAGAGTTGCGAGGACTCTACAGAAGTAACGGACCACGAAAGAAAGCTGGAAAGAGAGGACGCCGACGAGAAAACTTTGAACAACAAACTCTCTTCTCCACGACGACGACGAAACAAAGGAAAAACTCAGAGACTTCATTTAAAGCTTACGAGAGACGTCTCGAAATTAGCTAAGAGTATGAAGTTTTACTAATACGTCGAGTAATTTGAATATCTTTCTTTTCTTTTAATCGTGTTTATGGCTTATAACCCAATCTAAGTTTAATCTCACGACTGATCGAAGCAGGTGAACTTATTCGTGGCCAGAGTAAGGAAACACTGCCGATACACCAGGAAGTCTTAGAATAAGTGAGTTTATTGAAGCGGTTTCAGTTCTGGAACTGCAGCAACCAGCGGAAATTTCGTCCAAACGTCCATATAGTTGGACGCTCCCACTCACGACACTGAGCCAGAGGATTCTGCCGCCGGCATCATCACGCTCCGAGTACGCCAAGGCGACTCAACCGACGAAGAAAAGCCTCCATGCGGACTCAGCCTGGAAACTTCTGAGACCGCGAAATCAAGCAAGACGCCATAACTCCCAGGACCTCAGAGAGCCTTTGTACGCAACGAGTGGTGAGAATCGACGAAAAGTAAGCTAAACTTATGCATTTCCAGAGCTGAACACCGAATTAAGTTCTTGATAAATTCTGTATTAATTAAACCTTAGCTAGTAACTTTAGTCACAAGTCAGAAGCGCCTAGCTCACCTTTAAGCTCGAATCAGTTCCCCCTGCCGGACACCGTGAGATTACAAGGTTGTGCTATGTAATTAAATACTTCTCTTTATTAATAAAACTCTCATTATTTGAAATCACAGTGTTTACAATTTGTTCGTTATTTCCTGAAAATCCTGAAGTACTCATTTTAGCATGATTATTATTCATTCTCAAACTAATTATTAATGTTTTAATTGCTTAAGACAATTATAAATCTTAATTAATTTCACTCAGTCAAATATCAGAGGTTGGAGGAGTTTGAATAAGGTCAAGGCTATAAAACAAATTAACAATTATAAAATTATATGTATATGTATTTGTGGTGTACCTTACTACACTACACTATATTTATATTTATAGTTTTTATAGCGTTGACCTTATTCAAACTCCTCCAATCTCTTGATATTTGACTTAATGATATTAATTAAAACTTATAATTGGCTTAGGCAATTAAAACATTAATAATTAGTTTGAGAATGAATAATAATCACGCTAAGTGAGTACGTCAGGATTTTCAGGAAAATAATGAACAAATTGCAAACACTGTGATTTCAAATAATGAGAGTTTTATTAATAAAGAGAATATATTTAATTAACATAGCTTAGCCTTATGATCTCACGGTATCACCGCAGGGAAACTCGATTTTGACCTTAAGGTGAGCTAGGCGCTGCTGTCTTGTGATTAAATTGTTGCTAACTAAGGTTAATAAATGGTAAATTATAAAGAGATTTTATTTAAACATTAGCTCCTGGAAAAATGCGAAATACGCTAGCTTACTCGTTCGCCGTTTCACCGAGCCGTCGCGTCCTGCTGTTTAATCTCCGTGTCCTGGGGTGTTCTCTTCGTTCCCACGTGGTGAGAAACAGGCCCGCTTATGGATGATCTCTTTCCGGTTGAGTTGAAGACTTTCGATTCCAAGCTGGGCTGCGTCGATCGAGATTTCCCTTCTTTGGATTTAACAGGCGTGGCTGGTTTCCACCGGAATGGAGCGGCTTTTTCAGAGTATTAGCTAGTCTCGTGGTTCAGTTTTCCCGGAGTAATGTCTTCAGGAATCAGCTTATAACGTTAATATATCTGCTATCGATTAACCAAAGGTTGACATCTTATCCTGGCCACAAATAAGTTTCACCCGCTTTGATCACTCGTGAGATCACACTTCGATGGGTAATAAAACATAAACAAGATTAAAAGAAAAGAAGGATATTCAAATTACTCGACGTATTAGTAAAACTTCATACTCTTAGCTAATTTCGAGACGTCTCTCGTAAGCTTTCAATGAAGTCTCTGAGGTTTTCCTTTGTTTCGTTGTCGGCGTGGAGAAAAAAGCGTCTTTTCGTTGTTCAAAGTTTCTCGAATTTCATCGCTGTTGTTTGTCGTGTTCTCTTCTCCGTGAGCTGTTGCTTGTCGTGTTCTCTTCTCCGTGAGCTGTTGCTTCTCGTCGGCTGAACTCTTCTCTTGATTCTTTTTCCTTGATACTCTTTTCTGCGTTGCTGCTCTGTGTTTTCAAGGCTGGCGCGGTCACGCCCTAAAGGGAGGTGTCCTCTTTCTGATTGGACACAAATTCAGTCTCACGTGACTCTCGCGAGGGGGAGAGAGTAGAAAGGGGGTTTTGAGTCATTGGTTCACAGAGAAAGAATATGAATTTTGCGTATCGAAATTCTTATACCTGTTATCAACATATAACAATGAGTACATTGGACTATTAATATCAGACGTTTACATAAGGTTCCATCTTTAGTACGTTGTTTTACGTCCAATTCATGGTGATACGCTGAAAAGGGATATTAATCCGTTTACCATATTCAGAGACAGAACTGATTTTCGTGACAGAAACAATCGGCAATATACATCATTTCATTAGAAGATAAGCATTCATCTGAGTGTACAGAAAGTGACATTAATACATTTGTTTACACACAAATAATCAGAGTTTGATTATTTTCCGCTATTGTCTTGGCGACTCCGAGCGAGGCGTAGTTTCGCCAGTGTCCATTTGGGGTCGCTGTTGATCCATGTGTAGGTGAGTCAACGGGGTTCACTCGAGGTCACTTTTGGTTTAAACATTTGCTGGCCCTGTTTAGTGGGCTCGAGATAAGGAGCCGACATTTAGGTGCCATTGTCATAGACGGCCGTAAAAGCTCTCTTCTTTGTTTGAGGTTCCTGTCTCTTAAAGTATCATAAAATCGGTTATCTCGAGTTCCTGAAGAGGTTAGGGGATCCAGATGCCCTGGAGAGTGTTTGATCTTATGTGCGTGTGCGTGGTTGTAAAGTCCTTCAACCCCGCAGGTACAAACAATCCTGTGGAATGTTGGATTTTGTCACAGACGAAAGGTCTTATTCAGACTGGAAAAGTTTTAATTCAAAACTTTTCATTTGTCATTTCGATCTGGTCATCTGGTATTCATATTCGGTCTATACTCCACTACACTTTGCAGACTGAATGTGTATAAACTCACCATGAATTCCTGTGAAGTTCACTTCTCTGCTCTGAAATCACCAAACTCCTCCCTGAAAGAGCTGGACCTCAGTGACACTGAGCTGCAGGAATCAGAAGTGAAGCTGATCTCTGATGGACTGAAGAGTTCAAACAGTAAAGTGGAGATCCTCAGGTAAGACATGCTTTTTATCTTTTAATTTCTGACAGAAATGTGTGAAAGTGTTTGAAATATCAGATTGTGGAGGTCTGACGGCGTGGCTCTGCTGCTTCAGCTTCATGATTCACTTTATATTTTACACACATCACATGTTCACTATGTTCTTATATTATTTTTATCAAATGGGGCATTTTACTGAATGTTCTCATCAACAAAATTTACTGAGGTCTTCCACGTGGATCTGGGAGTTAATTTAGTGCCTGAAAATAGTAAATAAATGAAGTGTTGTGTAAATGCTCTCCCATTGTTTACAGAAACATAATGAAAACTCAGAAACACAGTCCTTTTCAAATGCTGTACATTTCTGTCAAAAATATTCAGAGCTGTTTTCTGAAACATTACACGAAGATAAACAAGTTTTACAGAAGTAAATGTTAGGAAAGAAAAGTCTTTTCATAAGAATTTCTCCAGACTAAATCAGTTCAGTGGCAGAGTTTCATTGCCCTTCACTGCAGCATGTACAAAAGACTGTTCATTTACCTGTTTTCATCCTTCAAGTCTAGTATGCCTGTAGTTTAGTGTTTTGTATGTAGGTATAATTTCCGCCACTAGGCGGCTACCCGAATGCACCGATGCATAATCCTGCTAACACACGTGGTTCAAATGAAATCAAATTTTATTTATATAGGGCTTTTCACAACAAAAAGTCGTCACAAAGCAGCTTTACAGAGATCCAGGTCCAAGCCTCCTATGAGCAAGCCAGGGTCAACAGTGGCAAGGAAAAACTCCCTCAGCAAACGAGGAAAAACCTTGAAAAGAACCAAGACTCATACGGGGAACCCATCCTCCTCGGGTCGACACCGGAGACACAACAGAGAACAGAACAGAAGTAAAAGTGGAATGATGACAGATGAAGGGGTTATAGTAATATAAATGTAGTATATTAGTGATGTATGAGTCTGAGGAAGGAGAAGGTGATCAGGGATTCTGTGTAAGTTAAAAGTAGGTGCAGAGTTAATCTGAGAAAAAACAGCATGGCCAAGCATGATATTGTAGATGAGACAAGGCCAGGATCTTGTACAGGACACACAGGGGCTGGATCAGGGCAACACCTGGAGAGCAGCAGGACATCTCAAAGCATGAGAGAGAAAACCAGACAAAGGGAACAAATAAAAATACAGAGGTTAGTAGGGTCATGGTAAAGAACGGGCAAATTTGTCCTGTGAAAAAAGCTTCCACGGGTCAGGCAAGAGAACCCAGCGACAGACAGCGTGTTGGAGGTTACTAGAAAGCTAACTAAAAAAGCTGTAGCTTTGGTAGTATGACAGGGTTAATACAGAACAGTGATAATATGAAAACCAGCCTGAACACCAATAGAGAAGGAGTAACCTGAAAGTGAATGATTAACCAAAAGCTTGTTTGAAAAGGTAGGTTTTTAATCTAGATTTAAAGATTGAGAGTGTGTCTGAGCCCCGAACAGTAATTGGAGGCTATTCCAGAGTTGAGGAGCTTTGTGAGAAAAGGCTCTTCCTCCTGCAGTGTTTTTCTTAAAGTGGGGAACAAAGAGTAGATGGGCATCCTGTGAACGAAGTGTACATGACGGGCGATAAGGTATGAGAAGTAAAATACTGCGGGCCTAAACCATTTAGAGATTTATAAGCTAAGAGGAGTATTTTATAGTCAATGCGAAATTTTACAGGTAGCCAGTGTAGGGACAAGAGAACTGGGGTGATATGTTCAAATTTTATATCTCTAGTGAGCACCCTGGCTGCTGCATTTTGAACTAACTGAAGCTTGTGTAACGCTTTGCACAAGCTCCCTGCCAGGATTAAGGATAAAATATGCCGAATTTTGGCAATATTGCTTAGGTGGAAGAAGGCGGTTTTGACTGTATTGGATATGTGGGTATCAAATGTGAGAGTCAAATCAAAGGCTACCCCTAAGTTTTTAATGATGGTACTTTGTTTTACTGTTGAATTATCAAGGTTAATAGCAGCATTTCTGAGTGAATGTATCTGAGTATCTGTACCTAGTAACAAGACTTCAGTTTTATCAGAATTTAACATGAGAAAATTTTGCATCATCCAGTCTTTAATTTCAGTTAGACATTCTGTTATTTTACGTAGACAAGCAACATCATTGGGTTTGGCTGATATATACAGTTGTGTGTCATCAGCGTAACAGTGGAATTGAATCCCATGCTTACGGATTAGTCGACCCAGTGGCAGCATGTAGAGTGTGAACAATACAGGGCCAAGCACTGATCCTTGTGGAACACCATATTTAACTAAAGTATGATTAGAGGATTTATTATTCAGATAAACAAATTGATAACGATCAGATAAATAAGATCTGAACCAAGAGAGGGCAGATCCTTTTATTCCTACCAGATTTTCCAGCTTATCAAGAAGCATCACATGATCTATGGTATCAAACGCTGCACTAAAGTCAAGCAGCACCAGAATAGAGATATAGCCCTTATCATGTGAAAGGAGTAAGTCATTAGTTACTCCTGTTAGAGCCATTTCTGTGCTGTAATTTGGTCTAAATCCAGACTGGAAAATGTCATGAATGTCATTGTTTTGTAGGTAAGAGCACAACTGCTGTGACACGACTTTTTCTAGAATCTTAGCAATAAAAGGGAGGTTTGATATTGGCCTGTAGTTTGCGAGCACAAGAGGGTCAAGATTGGGTTTTTTAATAATTGGTTTGATTACCGCTAGTTTCAGAGGTTTTGGTACATATCCAATGTTGAGGGATGAGTTTATTATTGTGAGCAATGGTCAAATGACTTTAGGTAAAATTTGTTTAAATAATTGTGTTGGTACAGGATCCAGTAAGCATGAAGTTGATTTAGATGAGCTAATTAATCTAAGCAAGTCATTTTCATCGACAGAATTCAAGTATTCTAAGTGCACCTCAGAGCTGGCAGGGGGTTCATCAACAAAAGCCGATGTGACTTTGGACTGATTTTGGATTCTGTGGCGAATGCAATCAATTTTATCATTAAAAAACCTCATAAAGTCATTACTACAGAAATCAGAGGGGACAATGGGGTTGATTTCCTTTTTGTTGCCAATTAGATTTGATACAGTGCTAAAAAGGAATCTAGGGTTGTCTTTGTTGTTTTCTATAAGGGAAAAGATGTACTGTGATTTGGCTTTAGATAAGGCATGTTTGTAGTCGGTGAGGCTGTGCTGCCATGCAATTTGGAAACATTCTAGTTTTGTGTGTCTCCATTTACGTTCATGGTTACGAGCAGCCAGTTTTAAGGCATGCGTGCTGTCACTGTACCATGGAGCAAGCCTTTTCTCTCTAAATTGTTTGGTCTTGACTGGTGCAATACTATCTAGGTTTGTACAAAATAAGTGTTGTAGGTTGTTTGTAAGGAGCTCAAGGTCATGGTGGTAAGGTCTGGAAGGTTGTTGATAAAATCACTAACTGTTGAGGATGTTATAGTGCGCTTTCTAATATAGAGTGGCTATGGACAGATATCAAACTTTAACGCAATTTCATATGTGATTAGATGGTGATCAGAGATGGTCTCATGAAGCGAGAGATTGGATAGATTTTTTATCTCAATGCCCCATGTTAACACTAGGTCTATTGTGTGTTTGCATTGATGAGTGGGCCCAGTAACATTCTGAGTGAACCCTAGCACATCCAAAATTGATTCAAATGCAATTTTAAGTGGATCATGATCCTTCTCAATGTGAATATTGAAATCACCAACAATTAAGGCCTTTTCTGAAATGATAACTACACTTGAGAGAAAATCAGCAAATTCACAAAGAAATTCTGTATAAGGGCCAGGAGGATGATAGATTGTGATGAGCATAAAAAAGTGCTTCCTTTTTGATGCAGTGACTTTAAGAGTAAGTACTTCAAAGGATTTAGTATCATAACTAGATTTTTGTGTTGTGTCAATGGTAGGGTCATAAATTGTGGCTACACCACAACCACGACCAGATGTTCGTGGGCAACTGTATATATCTGAAGCCAGGGGTAGTGGACTCATTTAGGGCAATGTATACATTGGGTTTAGCCCATGTTTCGCAGAGACATAATAGAACAAAATCGCATAGAGTTTGTTATCAGTAATAATATCATAGACAGTGAGTGCTTTGGATGTTAGAGATCGTATATTTAAAAGCCCTAATTTAATGCTGGAAGTGCTGAAATATTGCGTTCGCTGCAGTGCCTTGGTGTTAATTCTAATTAGGCTGTTAAAACTGATTTTTGGGCGTTTGTGATAACACGCTTTGCGGGAAACAGACACAGTCTCAATGCTGAAATATTTATTACATTAATCAGAGTGGGTGATATGGACATGCTGCTCATCATACTAGCAGTAGAGAGATGGTCAGGAGGAACATTAGGAATTTTAATATTACTTACCTGCTCGCTATCCATTCCACCTACCTGACTGATGTGACTGGGAATGACCGGTCAGTTCCGGCGCAGAACCACCTCAATGTTCTCAGAGAGAACTACGGATCCTAGACGGCTCGGATGAAGCCCATCCCAACGATACAGGGCCGGACGCTCACGAAAGCACTCCCAGTTGTCGACGTAGTCCACGCCGACAGTGCCGCACCAATCCAGGAGCCAGGAGTGGAGCCCCGAAGAGCCTGCTAAACGCCTCGCATCCTCGACGGTAGGTGGGCAGGGGGCCAGAGACGATGATCCTAGCATCCATCTTCTTCCAAGCGGTATCCAGAAGCAAACGGTAGTGCTCCTTCAGGACCTCGCTGCAGCGGGCGGAGATGTCGTTCGTTCCCACGTGGAGAACGACGGTGCCAAAGTCCTCGCGCTGCCGAAGCGCCGACAGAAGCCGCCTGGCAACGTCCAGGACACGTGCGCCTGGGAGACAAGACACGGTTGCATTACTCTTTATCCCCGGCACTTTTAAATGTCTAACTATTGAATCACCAATAATAAGAACACCATCCTGTTTAATCTTCAGTGCTGGAGCAGGTGCAGTTGAAGGCCAGGAGCTGAGCACCTCAAACTGGTTGGCAGAAGTAAAGACTGGCTGCGGTGGAGGGGGGGACGGCCTCGGCTTCCCACGTCCACGCTGGCGCTCCCATCCCGGTGCAGGTGTGTAGATAGGTACTCCCGCGAACCGCTGCGGCAGAGGAGCCGGAGAGGCGACGGCCACGTAGGAGGCATCGCGGGCTGCCTCGAGTCTCGTCTTCTCCCGCTGGAGCTCCGTCTGCTTCTCCAAGAGACGCTGAATCCGGCGACCGAGCTGCTCGAACTCCGCGCCGAGCTCAGAAAGGGCTCGTTCCTCGGCAGGTGCCATGAAGAGAGAAAAATAAACAATGAGAAATAATATGTACGAAAAAAAATAAGGTTAAGAAGCACAGTGGGTTAGGAACGATGAAGACAGCACACTAGGATAAGCAATGCCAAAAAATATGCAATAGAGATTGTAAATAAACGTCTAGAGGACTAAAACTAGAGGACTAAAACAGCGACAAACAGCAAACAATTTCAAATCAAGCACGCGAGCAGTCAGCCGGAAGTGACCTACCTGTGACCCATTCCCGTTCAGAGAGGTATTGGCATGAAACGGTCTTCATTTAATCGGTCTCATTAACAGTGTGCGTCCATTGAACGTGTGTAACCTTATTTGTGCTTTATCTTTGGTTGTATAAGACCGAAATATATATATTTCACTGTGTTTTGTTTTGTCGAGTGTTTTTAAGTACTTTGGGGAAGTCAGCTGCTAGCTACTAGCTTTACCTAATTGAGGTGTGTAAGCCTGTGTGTGACGCAGTACATGTCCGTAGTTTATGTTTTTCCTAATTAAATGCATCCATAAAATGTTTGTGTGATGTATACCTTGTGTTGAGTAGATTACTTTTAGCTGTGATAAGTAATGTATGTGCATTTATGTTGTACATCTTCAGTTCATTTATAGTCAGGTCTTAGCCTCGTGACAAGCCTTTAATGATGTTTATTTATTATGGACATTTTAAGTTGTATTTGTAATAAGGGGATTACACATAGACCAGTGTTTCTAATTGTATTTGTTTACTATCTCTGTGTAGAACACCACACCCACTTCTACTTACATGTGGAGACCTGTACCAGATTAATATTAATGGACAAGTCAAATTAAAGACAATTTCAGTTTAAATCCTGGACCTGAATTTTATCTCCTTTTATCTCAACTCACCTGAACGTATATAATTGTTGTCCTGACCCACCCCTGAAGTGATTGTTAATGTACCTACAAACCAGTTACAGTCATTAATACAAACAGGTGACTTTAAATATTTCTTCTAGGCAATAAGCTGGAATAGAGTTTTTTTTTTTTTGCTTCTTCGTTTCTTATACGTTTAAAAAGTCTCATCATTAAAGGAACTCTATGTAGTATTTTTACCTTAAAATTCATCCATTCATTATCTGTAACCCTTATCCAGTTCAGGGTCACTGTGGGTCCAGAACCTACCTGGAATCATTGGGAGCGAGGCAGGAATACACCCTGGAGGGGGCGCCAGTCCTTCACAGGGCAACACACACACTCACACATTCACTCACACACTCACACCTACAGACACTTTTGAGTCGCCAATCCACCTACCAATGTGAGTTTTTGGACTGTGGGAGGAAACTGGAGCACCCGGATGAAACCCATGCGGTCACAAGGAGAACACACCACACTCCTCACAGACAGTCACCCAGAGGAAACCCACACAGACACGAGTGTTTAGTTCACTATATGTAGAATCTAGCTCAGTTTTCCTCATACATACATGAGAGAGAGAGAGAGAGAGAGAGAGAGAGGTGTGTTTGTCTGTTAGAGAGAGACAGAGAGAGGGTCATGACACACATTAATATTCTTCAGCTCAGACTGTGTGTGTGTGTGAGAGAGAGAGAGAGAGACAGGCAGGTAGGGGCAGCTCAGAAGACAAAAAAGACCATTCTTACATAGTATTACATAGTTTTTCTCGTACATTTAAGAGAGTCATCATTGAGTGTGATCATAAATGTCAGTGTGAATCCTAAATCATAAAAGACCTCATAAATGTCAAATGGGGGAGTGAGTGAAGACCTGTGATGCACTGGGGCCCTGTCCAGGGAGAGTTCCTCTTGCAGCCAGTGATTCTGGGGAGGATTCAGACCCACGTGACCCTGAACAGGACGAAGCACTTACAGAAAATGAATGAATGTTCAGATTGAGCTCATTGTTTGTGTCTCTTAATAACGTTTATAACACACAGACCCCACGTTTATAACAGTAGTGTTTTCCACACGTCATAATTCTTGATTCCTGTGAGGGTGAGTTTCACATTCTCTGTTTTAACTCTACACTGTGTTTACTTCTCCTTACAGATTGTCTCGCTTTAGTCCTTGAATTCCTATGAAAGTCTCTGCTCTGTTCTGAAATCACCAAACTCACCCCTGAAAGAGCTGGACCTCAGTCACACTGACCTGCAGGATTCAGGAGTGAAGCTGATCTCTGAGGCACTAAAGAGTTCACACTGTAAACTGGAGACACTCAGGTGAGAGTTGTGTGATTGTGAGTTGAATGTCCATGTGGATAATGTGTGTGTTCTCCTGCTCCAGTTGGCTGTAGTTACCCTCACAAAGTTTAGTTTGGAGTTAAATTCCACGTGGAAATAGAATGTAAATAGCACTAAAATATTCAGAATAACATTCAGAACAAATGTTCAGACTGAGCTCATAATGTACACACCCCTGAATAATTAATATTGGAGAAATACTGATGTATGAAAATCTCATAATTCCTGATTCACATGAGTCTGAATTTCACATTCTCTATTTTAACTTCACTTTCTCCTGTGTTTACTTTACCTTGCAGACTCACAGACTGTAGATTCACCCTGAATTCCTATGAAAGTCTCTGCTCTGCTCTGAACTCACCAAACTCACCCCTGAAAGAGCCGGACCTCAGTCAGACTGACCTGCAGGATTCAGGAGTGAAGCTGGTCTCTGAGGGATGGAGGAGTTCACACTGTACACTGGAGATAATCAGGTGAGATTTCTGTGTGTTACTGAATAGAAAAGGTTTGTAGAAACAGTAAGATTTGCTCTAGTTTTACACAGAACACTTAATAAAGGTAGGTCTGTGATTTGGACAGAAGTGATCTAAATGTTTCTGATATTCAACATTCAAAGCTCACATAGTTTTCCATTTAATGGTGCAGAGGATGGCTCTGAGATTGTTAACGTTACAAGGTTTTAAACCAGTCATCTCAGTGTGTTTATTAGGAACATTTGGTGGTTCATCTTTGAGGTAAAGTCTTAGTTTTAATAATTCAGGTGTTATAAATGGACAGCTGTAGTGTAGTGGTCAGAGAAGAGGGTTTTGGGCTGGAAGAGCTCTGATTTAATCCCCACGACCCACAGGAATAATTGGGGGTGGTGGGAGTGATGGAAAATCACTGTCCTTCTTCAGTCCATGGCTGAGGGGCCCTTGAGCAAGGCACCAACCCCCAACTGCTCCTCAGGCTCCGAGGATGACTGCCCCTAGTGCACTAGTGTGTGTGAGAGTGAGTGTGTGTTGGCATGTGTTTAAGAAGATATATATATATATATGTGTGTGTGTGTGTGTGTGTGTGTGAGTGTGTGTGTAAGTGAATGAGAGAGAGAGTGTGAAATTCCTGCCTTGCTCCAAGTGATTTTTATTAAGACTCTGGTCCCAACGTGACCCTGATCAGGATGAAGCTGTAACTGACATTTAACAAATGAATTAATTCCTTCATTCTGTAGTGGAAATAGTATGCACACGTTGCGGTGGCATTAGCACTACCTAGTGGAGTATGTGATAAATCATTATTATTTTATTAATAATTAATTATTTAATTCATTTTGCTAAGCTCCACATTTGGGAGCCATTAAATAATATGTAGTGTCTTTACCGGTCTAATTTTAGCTTGGACAAGAAGGCCATATTCACATATTATACAGCAGAATTAGCTAGAATTAACTATTATTAATGAATTATGCTCATTGACCCGCCATGGGTTCTTGACTCTGAAATGGAATCTGAACTAGAAGTTATAATTCCATACAAGAAAGGTGCACACACAAACAAATAACCAAGGATTGGTTTTATCACACACTGGTTTATTAATTGTAATATCAAATAATGAATATTGATTATACATTCATATAATGAAATGGATTACAGCGATATATGCGGGAAGAGGGAGATTAATGAGGGAACTTCTCTATGATAATTATCCTAAATTCTAGAAAGACTATAATTTATCCCAGCAAGTATTCAGCACCGACCCTGAGCAATGAAATAAATGAGACCATGTGACCTTACGCATCCATGGAGATGGACAGGGAGCATGTCGCTGACGCGCTGTGCTTTCCGGCACGACTTCCTGGAGAATTGCAGCCGCGGGGGTTCCTTTTTTCTCAAGACTTTCAAACACAGCGACATTTCAGTTGGCTGGTGGCGGTCTGAAGTTCTCTGTGGGGATTCGCCGTCATCGCTGATCTGCCGCCTTGTGAGAGAGAGACACGCCCATGCAGGTCTCTCCTGGGCCTTTGCTCAGAAGGTCATTCTGAGGGTGCGTGTGGCCTTCTCCGTCGCTGGTCCAGAAGCTTTGGTCACCACTTTGAGTGTCAGAGGTCTGGTCTCCTCCAAAGCTCTGGGTGTGGCATTGAATTTTTGCTAGAGTTAAACTATAGCTCTTTTTAATCTGTAGTTCTCTATCTGGAGCACGCTTTAGGGGTCCAAGACTGTTTAAGAAAGCCATGAGTCTGACGTCTGCAGAGGAGCCAAAAACCTAGTCATTTTACTCTTTAGCCTTGAAAAAGGCTAAAAGAGAAAGCGCCCAAAGTGTCTGGAGCCTTGAAGTGAAGAGTCGAGCAGCGGGAGGGGCAGAGAAGCAGGAGAAGAAGCGTGTGTCGTTTAGCGCCACAGGTTTTTAACCAGAGTTTACAAAACCCGCCTTTACTACCGTTTAGATAAGATTGGAGCCTCTCTTGCTCCTAATTGGCTGCTTCCTGTACCTTGGTAGTGACATCACATAGAATTTATGACCCTTGACAAGACAAAGACTTGACCAGCCCTGGTGAGTGAATATCTCAGGATTCTGTATCATACTTTGCAATATAAATGATTAGATGTTAACGCAAAGTAATATCCTTAAGACAACCATGTTCTACATAAGCATTAACCAACTACACACAGAGTATGTGTTTACCTTGGTTCTACATAAATTCATATAAACAAAAATGACTTTAAGCACATGTAAATTAATCCCGCCCATTTTGATTGTCCAAATGGAATTAATTTCAAACAGTTGTGCACATATACACCTTCTTTTCAATGTAAGAACTTTGGGATGTTTGAGTCTTTTAGAGTTAACAGTCTTTAAAAAGGTGTAAGAGGACATTGTGTGAGTTGCGATCAAGATTGAGTCTGTCTGTCTCCCTGCGTCCTTTCCTTGACCCTGTGGGTCCTTAAGTCATAAAAAAGGGTCCTTGGAGGGGGGTTTACGAGCCTGCTCTCTGTTAGCTGAAATCCATCTGGCTTGTGTGGAGATGTCTCTGAAACCAGCTAAAGTTTGTGTATTTAAAATCACATCTCAGAAAGTCCATTTTTGTATTAGAAATTAATACACATTCATCGTAACATACTACACATTGTACATTGAAATTCTTTTAGACGTTAGGATCTTTCTAGAGGAATAAGAACAGAGCACTGATCTACAAAGTGAAAGCACTACTTCAGCGGTGGTGAGACACAGTTTGCGTTGGTGCCACATAGCTCCAGCGTCTCTGGGTCCTAGAGTAAGTCCTCACCCTGGAGTCACTGACTGTGAGGAGAGTGGTGTGTTCTCCCTGTGTCTGTGTGGGTTTCCTCCAGTGACTCTGGTTTCATCGCACAGTCCAGACACGTGTGTGTGTGCGTGTGTGTGTGTGTGTGTGTGTGTGTGTGTGTGTGTGTGTGTGTGAGATGTTCCTGCCTTGCTCTCAATGATTTTTATTAAGACTCCGGTCCCACCGTGACCCTGATCAGGATGAATCTGTAACTGACATTTAACAAATGAATTTATTCCTTCATTCACTGGTTATTTTGTGACATTTAGAGCAGAGTGTAGTTATTTTCCATTGAGACTAGTCCTCAACACCGTCTTCATCTGACTGTAACTCTCTCTTCCCCCGTTTCTGCCTCCTGAAGTGAGAGGGAGTTTAAAGAGACTTTAATTTTGGGGGTGAAAGTTCATGTGGAGAAGAGAATACAAACAGTGCTGAAAATATTCAGAACAATATTCAGAAAAAATGTTCAGACTGAGTCTGTTATTAATGCCCCTCTGAATAATGTAAATAATGGAAAGTATTATTTTACTCATTAATCTCATTAAACTGATTCTGAGTCTGAAATCCACATTCTGTTTGAACTGTGCTGTATTTACTTTGCTTTGCAGACTGAATGTGTATAAACTCACCATGAATTCCTGTGAAGTTCACTTCTCTGCTCTGAAATCACCAAACTCCTCCCTGAAAGAGCTGGACCTCAGTCACACTGTGCTGCAGGAATCAGAAGTGAAGCTGATCTCTGACGGACTGAAGAGTTCAAACAGTAAAGTGGAGATACTCAGGTAAGACAAGCTTTTTATCTTTTAATTTCTGACAGAAATGTGTGAAAGTGTTTGAAATATCAGATTGTGGAGGTCTGACGGCGTGGCTCTGCTGCTTCAGCTTCATGATTCACTTTATGTTTTACACACAGCACATGTTCACTATGTTCTTATTCTTATTTCATATTTTATGGGGCATTTTATTGAATGTGTCTCATCAAACCACACTCTCCAACACTATTTACTGAGATCTTCCACATGGATCTGGATTTATGGAGCTGTCAGTTCAGGAACGAGACGAAGGGACTGAAGCACATGCAGAGATGGAGATTTATTAAACAAGTAACGGGAACAAGAAATAAACAAAGGGAGCACAAATGACACAGACACAAAATGAGGGACAAACCAGGGACACAGAGAGGAGCTTATGAAGGAAATCATGATAGGAAACACCTGTGAACGCTCAGGACTCACAGGTGCAGGGCGTGGCTAGGAAACGAGTGGAAAAGACACATGGCAAGAAAAACAGAACTGAACACGTGATCAAAACATGACAAAGGACATAAACACAGGAGAACAGTCACAGATTATAACAGGAGCTCATTTAGTGCCTGAAAAGAGTAAATGGAGTAAAGGTTTTTTTTGCTTTGTATTTCTTGTACATTTAAGAAAGTCATCATTGAGTGTGATCATAAATGTCAGTGTGAATCCTAAATCATAAAAGACCTCATAAATGTCAAATGGGGGAGTGAGTGAAGACCTGTGATGCACTGGGGCCCTGTCCAGGGAGTGTTTTTCTTGCAGCCAGTGATTCTGGGGAGGATTCAGACCCACGTGACCCTGAACAGGACGAAGCACTTACAGAAAATGAATGAATGTTCAGATTGAGCTCATTGTTTGTGTCTCTTAATAACGTTTATAACACACAGACCCCAAGTTTATAACAGTAGTGTTTTCCACACGTCATAATTCTTGATTTCTGTGAGGGTGAGTTTCACATTCTCTGTTTTAACTCTACACTGTGTTTTCTTCTCCTTACAGATTGTCTTACTTTAATCAGTCCTTGAATTCCTATGAAAGTCTCTGCTCTGTTCTGAAATCACCAAACTCACCCCTGAAAGAGCTGGACCTCAGTCACACTGACCTGCAGGATTCAGGAGTGAAGCTGATCTCTGAGACACTAATGAGTTCACACTGTAAACTGGAGACACTCAGGTGAGAGTTGTGTGATTGTGAGTTGAATGTCCATGTGGATAATGTGTGTGTCCTGCTCCAGTTGGCTGTAGTTACCCTCACAAAGTTTAGTTTGGAGTGAAATTCCATGTGGAAATAGAATGTAAATAGCACTAAAATATTCAGAATAACATTCAGAACAAATGTTCATATTGAGCTCATAATGTACACACCCCTGAATAATTAATATTGGAGAAATACTGATGTATGAAAATCTCATAATTCCTGATTCACATGAGTCTGAATTTCACATTCTCTATTTTAACTTCACTTTCTCCTGTAATTACTTTACCTTGCAGACTCACAGACTGTAAATTCACCCTGAATTCCTATGAAAGTCTCTGCTCTGCTCTGAACTCACCAAACTCACCCCTGAAAGAGCTGGACCTCAGTCACACTGACCTGCAGGATTCAGGAGTGAAGCTGGTCTCTGAGACACTAAAGAGTTCACTCTGTAAACTGGAGACACTCAGGTCAGTTCTGTCTGTTCAGACTTGATTTTTAATGCTTCACCAACATTAAAGTTATACATCTTTAACAATTTATTTAGAGGATACAATGTTGCGCCAGACACTCTTTTGTAAGATGTATCTAGAGGTATCAAGGGATGGGTGTAACATGGAATGTGTGGTGTAATGTGGAAGTGAGGGAACAATGGAATGCTCTTTTCAGCTTTTATCTGAAGTGAAGTACAAGGTACAATAAAGCAGCAGTAGTGGTATGATCATGGTTTAATAACACAACAATGCAAATGTAGTTGTAGCAGTGATATGAGAAGAAGAAGACAATGAAAAATATTAAATGCTAAAACCATCCGACTACTACTGGGTGGACTGTGGATGGTGCCAAAGAAAATAAATAAACAAAAGTTCCCTACAAATAAAACTAACCTACTCCAAAAATACAAATGTGGCACTCACCCTTTACCTAGTGTGTGTATATACAGGGTTTGTCCTACCATGGAATGTATCGGTGCCTGTACTTGCCTGTCCACACCAGTGGTGGTGGTAGAGAGATTTAACAAGAGAAGAGCAATCCACAGATTTAAAATGGCTAAAGTGAAGCTAGGCTTAAGTAAAGTTAGCAGCACCACAACTAAACCTCAAACTCTAGCTAGTGACAGCAACAACAATCTCAGTTTGAGCTAGCAGCAAAGATCATCAAACAAAATAGCAGCAACATCTGTAAACATAAGCTAGCAGCAACAAGCCTCAAACCATAAGTTAGCAGCGTTCAAGTATCACACAGGTAAAAAGCTCTTCCCCCTCATTGTTCCACTTGGTGGGCTTTATATCCAAGAGGTCCCACCTCTTCCAGGTGAACAGTTCGTCCTATAGGAGGATTAGGACAGCAGTCTTGGGCAACAGCTCCCCCATTGGCTGAACAGGTAATAAACTAGAGAGAGAGGAAGTGAAAGAAAGTGGAGGGAGAAAACAAAACAAACAGTGCCTCTCTGGCACATTACATACAATATGAAATATTAAGATGAAGTCAGGTGCTGGATTCCTAGATTATAATTCACTACTCACAAAAATCAGATCATCTTCTCCTACATTATCTCTGCTCTCTGAACACTTCAGGACTTCTGTAAAGTGTTTCCACTGCTGGAGTAACAGTCAACAGCAGACTCTCCCCATGGTGATATTATCAGTCCTACAGGCTATGAACCAGAGCAGAGGTTTATTATTATAGTGATATACAGACACTGACTCTTTGGTTTTTATCTTTTAATGTGTTCTACACAGAGTCTGATCAGTGTAATGTAAAAAGATCAGACTGAACTCTGTTGTTTCTAAAGTTATCTTGTTATTTGAGGCATCTCTCTTTAGCTGCTCTAAGAGGTTTCTGTGAAGCTTCAGTTCTGTTCTGTTAAACTGTGTGTTTTAATGTTTAAATGAAGCATTTCCTCCCCCCACTGGAGGAAAGATGAGTCACAGTGGGATTTTTTAGTTTGTTTTTGTTGTTGTTTGTTTGTTTCTCCTCTAAATGAAATCAACATGTCTTTCTTAATCCTTTCAGAAATGTTCCTGTAACTATTCAGTGAGTAATGTCCTCTCTCTTTACAGACTAACTGGGTGTAAACTTGGGGAAAAGTCTTGTGAAGATCTGGGCTCAGTTTTACTGGTGAACTCCTCCCTGAAGGAACTGGACCTCAGTAACAATGACCTGCAGGATTTAGGAGTGGAGAAGCTCTCTGCTGGACTGAAGAGTTCACTCTGTAAACTGGAGACACTCAGGTCAGAGTTCTGGGATTTTATTCTTCATTTCTGTGCTTCACAAACATGACTTTATACATTAAAAAGAATTTTTTTTTCTAAGCTCTTGTATAAAATATAGAGGAAAGGACTGTGTTACTAGATTATAATAAACACTCCACTGGGATTATTAACAAAACTAGGGGTGGGGGATATGGCCCTAATTTTGTCAATAATAATATTATTGGTGATAAGAATAAAACACTGAAAATACTTAAATAAATGTTATATTAATATGAATTATATTCAATAATATATATTTAATAGAGCGGCATGGTGGCGCAGCAGGTAGTGTCGTAGTCACACAGCTCCAGGGACCTGGAGGTTGTGGGTTCGATTCCCGCTCCGGGTGACTGTCTGTGAGGAGTTGGTGTGTTCTCCCCGTGTCCATGTGGGTTTCCTCCGGGTGCTTCGGTTTCCTCCCACAGTCCAAAAACACACGTTGATAGGTGGATTGGTGACTCCAAAAGGGTCCATAGGTGTGAGTGTGTGAGTGAATGTGTGTGTGTCTGTGTTGCCCTGTGAAGGACTGGCGCCCCCTCCAGGGTGTATTCCTGCCTTGCGCCCAATGATTCCAGGTAGGCTCTGGACCCACCGCGACCCTGAACTGGATAAGCGGTTACAGATAATGAATGAATGAATTAAGTTAGTTAAGTGGTGACCAATCGATAACGTCAATGGACGTCCAAAATGCATTTTATACAAGTAATTTATTTCGGGACCAATTAATAATGTTAATGGACGTCCAAAATACGTCTAATAGTCGTCTTTTCAATATCTGTGTTTGGAAGTATTTTCAACTTTCATTTTCAACCTTAAGAAAACGTTGATTAGACGGCAGTCATTACGTTATTTCAACATTGAATCAATGGCTAAATGTTTACTGGGAATGAACAAATGCACGTCACAGAAAACATGTGAGTCACTCGATTCATAAATGCAGAGTCAACAATTTACAAATAAATTTTAATTTGAGACTTCGACTTTACAAATATTTGCAATGTAAATTTAAACAAAAGTATTTATTTTCGCATAAAAGTATAAAATTACAAACTGCAGACCGTGAGACACAGAGTGTGATGTATTCATTTGTGAACAGTGAAACATATCTGTGACTTGTGTTTAATTTGTGGATTAACATTTATGCATTTGTAAAGTATTTTGAGACTAATCTCTCTCCATAATCCATTGCCTGTGGGCTTGCATTATGAGGTATTTAACATGAGAGAATTTTGTGTGCGTGCTTCAAGCTTCAGATTCAAGAGTGCCATCACTAGGAGACGGTTACCAGGTTCTGAATCTGTGACATATTTCCTGTTAAAACCGAGAAGCGAGCAGATTTTTGAGAAGCGAGAGCAAGCTCAAATTTTTGAAGCTGTCGCTGTTTTCGCTCGGTTTTCATGATTCTGTGCTCATTGAGTCTGACTTGCTCGATTTAGTGTGGTTTTTGGAGAACCTGTTCATGAAATGTTCCTGTAACTATTCAGTGAGTAATGTCCTCTCTCTTTACAGACTAACTGTGTGTAAACTTGGGGGAAATTCTTGTGAAGATCTGGGCTCAGTTTTACTGGTGAACTCCTCCCTGAAAGAACTGGACCTCAGTAACAATGACCTGCAGGATTCAGGAGTGGAGAAGCTCTCTGCTGGACTGAAGAGTTCACTCTGTAAACTGGAGACACTCAGGTCAGAGTTCTGGGATTTTATTCTTCATTTCTGTGCTTCACAAACATGACTTTATACATTTAAAAAAAAAAGAAAATAGTTATTTTTTAAGCTCTAGTATAAAATATTAAGGAAAAGACTGGATTACCAGATTATAATTTACATAATGTAATATATAATGTATGATATGCATTTATTTGTCGTATAACGTACAAACCGGATTCCAAAAAAGTTGGGACACTAAACAAATTGTGAATAAAAACTGAATGCAATGATGTGGAGGTGCCAACATCTAATATTTTATTCAGAATAGAACACAAATCACAGATCAAAAGTTTAAACTAAGAGAATGTAACATTTTAAGGGAAAAATATGTTGTTTCAAAATTTCATGGTGTCAACAAATCCCAAAAAAGTTGGGACAAGGCCATTTTTTACCACTGTGTGGCATCCCCCCTTCTTCTTACAACACTCAACAGACGTCTGGGGACAGAGGAGACCAGTTTCTCAAGTTCAGAAATAGGAATGCTCTCCCATTCATGTCTAATACAGGCCTCTAACTGTTCAATCGTCTTGGGCCTTCTTTGTCGCACATTCCTCTTTATGATGCGCCAAATGTTCTCTATAGGTGAAAGATCTGGACTGCAGGCTGGCCATTTCAGTACCTGGATCCTTCTCATACGTAGCCATGATGTTGTGATTGCTGCAGAATGTGGTCTGGCATTATCTTGTTGAAAAATGCAGGGTCTTCCCTGAAAGAGATGACGTCTAGATGGGAGCATATGTTGTTCTAGAACCTGAACATAGTTCTCTGCAATAATGATGCCTTTCCAGACATGCAAGCTGCCCATGCCACAAGCACTCATGCAACCCCATACCATCAGTGATGCAGGCTTCTGAATGGAGCGTTGATAACAACTTGGGTTATCTTTGTCCTCTCTGGTGCAGATGACTTAGCGTCCCAGTGTTCCATAAAAAACTTCAAATCGTGACTCATCTGACCACAGAACAGTCTTCCATTTGCCACAATCCATTTTAAAAGACCCCTGGCCCAGTGCAAACGTCTGAGCTTGTGGAGCTTGCTTAGAAATGGCTTCCTCTTTGCACTGTAGAGTTTCAGCTGGCAACGGCGGATGGCATGGTGGATTGTGTTCACTGACAATGCTTTCTGGAAGTATTCCTGAGCCCATTCTGTTATTTCCTTGACTGTGGCATTCCTGTTTGAGGTGCAGTGACGTTTAAGAGCCCGGAGATCACGAGCATCCAGTAGAGTTTTACGACATTGACCCTTACGCACAGCAATTGTTCCAGATTCTCTGAATCTTTTGATGAGGTTATGCACGGTTGATGGTGATAACTTAAAAGTCTTTGCTATTTTAAGCTGGGTAACACCATTCTGGTATTGCTGCACTATCTTTCTGCGCAACAATGGTGGAATTGGTGATCCTCTTACCATCTTGGCTTCAGAGAGACACTGACACTCTGAGAAGCTCTTTTTATACCCAATCATGTTGTCAATTGACCTAATTAGTGTTAATTGGTCTTCCAGCTGTTCGTTATATGCTCAATTTCCTTTTTCCAGCTACTTATTGCTAGTTGTCCCAACTTTTTTGAGAATTGTTGACACTGTAAAATTTTGAATCAACATATTTTTCCTTTAAAATGTTACATTTACTCAGATTAAACTTTTGATCTGTCATCTATGTTCTATTACGAATAAAATATTGACATTTGCCATCTCCACATCATTGCATTCAGTTTTTATTCACAATTTGTTTAGTGTCCAAACTTTTTTGGAATCCGGTTTGTACAATGAAATGTGTCCTCCGCATTTAACCCATCTGTGGATGTGAACACACACACACACACACACTAGTGCACTAGGGGCTGTGAACACACAACCAGAGCGTATGGGTTCAGTGCCTTGCTCAAGGACACTTCAGCCGTGGATGTTCATGCTGGACCTGGGGATTGAACCAGCAACCTTTCGGTACCAAGCCCGGTCTCTAACCATTAGCCAAGGCTACACTCCATTGGGATTAAAACACAACACAAGTACTTTTTAATGTGTGTCTGTGTCTGTAAAAGGAAACATATGGCGTCACATCAATGGACGCCACATCAAGGACGCAGTAACAGCAGGTGGAACATTTAAATCTGTACCTTTTTAAAATTGTGTTAGTTAATCGCAAATGTGAAACCCATAGAGAGAGACAGAGAAAGAGAGAGAGAGAGAGAGAGGGGAATTGCGCTCACACACAGATCATAATCTGACTCTCAAACTGTTTTTTTTCCTCAAATGATTTTTACTCTCTTCATTTTAAATGTTTTGAAATGGGAGGTTTGTGACAGTTTGGGGGCGGGGTCAGGGCTGTTTCTCTCAGTTAATGCTATTGGCTGATGTCTCCTGGTTCTGTGACTGCCTCATACACTCTATATGTCCCTCCTACTGAGAGAAGCCTTCTACAGAAAAACAAACATGGAGGATGTGTACCGTGACAATGTGTTTCGTTTTGAAACAGGGAAAATGTAAAATAGGAGACTACTCCGTATCCAAAATTATTTTGAGAGTATGGTTCCAAGGCCGTTCTTCAGTGTCTCTTTGCAGTGAGAGCGGGTGGAATATGAAGTAAATGTACACTGTCAGAGATTTTGTTACTGTGGTGGTACCCTCAAGGGTACATATTTGTACTTTTAATTAGGAAACATAAGTGTTCATTATTGTATTATAATTGTAGATTTTAAAATCGTGTTGATTTCATACGTCCTATTTCATCTCCAGGACTCCAAGATTAGAAACATGTATCCTGCTTGAGTAGAGAATGTAATGTACCTCTAAGAAATTAAATTGGACTTTTAAACACTGTTGTACCTTTAAAGGTACATTTACACAGTTTGTACCCTTAGTGACCAATAATGTACCTCTAACATACCTTTCTTTCTGAGAGTGTAGCTAGTGAACAAGAGTCGACTCACGAACGAATCAATTCCCTGAGCATCATGAAGTAGGGCTTGACTCTTGGCAAATGATTCAGAGAATCAACCTCACAGTCGAAGTTTTCTAACGCCTTCCTGCAGTTAACATCATTTCCACATGTTTATCACATATTACTATGATCTGAGCCCACTGTAGACAGTGGAATATGACCTTATCTCGACTCTGTTTATCCATGGTGCTGTCCCGGGGAAAACAGCAGCTCTGCTTCTCCCAGTATGAGGGACATACACAGTGTATGAGGCAGTCACAGAACCAGGAGACATCAGCCAATAGCATTCACTGAGAGAAACTGCCCTGACCCCGCCCCGAAACTGTCACAAACCTCCCATTTCAAAACCTTTGTAAAAGAATAAAATTAGGATCATAACTTAAACAGGGAGGTCATAGTATAGAAACCTTTACTGGGTTAATGTCTGTATATTTACTTCTAGTAATAACCCCTCTGTGGGACACTGCTGTGATAATGTTGTGTTATGATTTGATTTCCTTTCTATTGAGTGAGCTTTTGAACAGACTCTAAAATGTCTTAGATTTATAAAAACAAATATCCAGGTCTTTTTATTAATTATGTTAAGGTTTTTAAACTTTTTTTTATAACTTTTAGCTTTAGATTTTAACCTGTTTGATACTGGAGTGTTTTGTAAATTAAACAGAATTTGGTGCTTGTTGGTTTGATTCTAAACAGCAGCTTGATTTGTTCTGAGTAAATACCACATCTCTCACTTTACCTCTCTCTCTCTCTATCTCTCTCTCTCTCTCTCTCTCTCTCTGTCTCTGTAGATTGTCTGGTTGTTTAGTTACAAAGGAAGGCTGTGCTTTTCTGGCTTCAGCTTTGAGCTCAAACCCCTCACACCTGAAAGAACTGGATCTGAGCTACAATCACCCAGGAGACACAGGAGTGAAGCTGCTCTCTGTTAAACTGGAGGATCCACACTGCAGACTGGACACACTCAGGTACGGACAGCTTTCTGTATTTGTGTGTGTTCAGTTACTGATGTCATCTGCTGTTACTGTATTTCTATAAAGCTCTACAGCTCATTGTTCCTTCTTCATTTAGCCTCTGCTCTGCTCTAGTAGTATTTAATGGTTAGAGTATCACCCTTCACTGCTCTGTCTCCACTGTTCAGTGTAACTGTTGTCGGGCCGAAGGCTCGTGAGACACTGAAGTAAAACTAAGCCCCATATAACAGTCTCTTTATGTGGATTGTAGACTGTTCCTAGAACAGTCTTCAGAAATGTACATTCAGTGTTTAGGGAAGTACAGGACTACTCTAGTACAGTTCTACGACTCCAATGCTGAAACACTGCAGACGGAAAGATCCTACACTCGACTAGTCCATCATTATCTCTGTATTCCTATCATTTCGGGGCGTCTATGGGTCTGGATCAATGGTCAACAGATTGAAGAGCAGAGTTTAATACCCAGAGTGGTGTTATCAGTTAAACAGGCTACAAACCAGAGCAGAGCTTTATTTATTATAGTGATATACAGACATTGACTCTTTGGTTATTAATATTTTAATGTCTACAGAGAGTCTTGGGAGTGTAATGGGTGTGCTAGGGTCAGAAGGGAAGTGGATGAAGTGATGCCCCCGTCATGCACAATGCCCCCTGTATAAGCCTCTGGAGGCAGTGTTATGATCTGGTGGTCTTCAGTGGGTCAGGTCTAGACTCAGCAGTGTTATCTGAACCCACTGAGAGTCTTTGGGATGTGCTGGAGAAGACTTTATGGAGTGGTCCGACTCTCCCGTCGTCAATACAAGATCTCCACCAAAAAGGCAGCTCTGGAGGAAATAAATGTTGTGGTGTTGTAGAAGGTTGTAGAAACAGAGCCGTGGTGAATGTGGAGCGTAATCAAAGCTAAAGGTGGTCCAGTGAAATATTAGTGTGTGTGAGTTGTGTTGGTCGGGCAGTGTAGGGGTCTGTGATGAAATGGTCAGTGAGAGCAGGTACAAGGCAGAAGAACCTAATAAATGAGCAGCTGAGTGTAGGATCTAGAAACGGTTTAATGGAGCAGTTGTAGAAGAGCGACTCTGCTGCATTATTCTGTGTTGAAGGCTGAGAGGAACAGAGGGAAATGGAGGAAATGAAACACAGAGAAAGAGAAACAGAATATTTCTCTGTGATAAAAAGACAGAGGGGATGAAACACCACAGATGATGATCGTTCTTCTGTTTCCAAAAATGACATCAATGAATGACACTGTAATGAAGCTGAATGTGGGGCTCAGAGAGAACAGTGAGAACACACACCACTCAAACACAACCATCAACTTACAACTTTGTGTGTGTGTGTGTTGTAGGTTGGAGCATGGAGGAGAGATCAGGATAAAACCAGGACTAAGAAAATGTAGGTTCTCTCTCTCTCTCTCTCTCCTTCATGCTCTTTTGCTTTTTCTGTTTCACTTTCACTTTTCCTTTTCTCTCCTGCTCTTTCTCTTTACATTCGTTGTGTCTCATTTTGTGTTGTTTGTGTGTTGTGTAGGTACCACTTCAGAATAAGACTTCACTTATAAAGGTTTATAAATGGTTTAAAGTGTTTATTAATAGTTATGTTGTTAACACATTAATAATCAGTTATAACACAGATATAAAGCGCACCAGTGACCTGTTGTTTGCCAAATAGTGAACCCACATCCATCTACAGTTAAACCTCAGATCTTGCCGAATACTGACCTCACTGTGCCTCCTCCATCAGTCGACATTAACCCCGTCAGCTCCAGCACATATTTGTTAATGAGTTTAACCCTTTAATGAATTACCCACCACCAGAGTGTCTTTTTCTACTTTAATGATAATGTGGTGAACCTTAACATGTGAAATGACTAAACTCACATTCTCAGGTCTGAGCTTATTCTTTACCTCCACATTTTCACTAAGTTCTCTCACACTTTCAGTATTAGACACAAAAGAGTTCACTGTCACACTTCCTTTCTCTGTGTTACAAAGGATTTTTAAATCACTTTTAAGTGTTCACAGTGTAATTAATAACCATGTAATAACAGGCTTTTAAACCATTTATAAACCTTTATTACTGTATTCTTATTTTAATGTGGAACCATTGTGTGTCTGATTGTGTGGTGTGTATCTTGTTGTGTGCAGATGACTGTGAGCTCACACTGGACCCAAACACAGTGAACACACACCTCTCTCTGTCTGAGGGGAACAGGAAGGTGAAGTGGGAGAGACAGTCGTATCCTGATCATCCAGAGAGATTCAGTTACTATCAGCAGGTTCTGTGCAGAGAGAGTCTGACTGGACGCTGTTACTGGGAAACTGAGTGGAGTGGGGGGATGATTGAAATTTCAGTGGCGTATAAATCAATCAGGAGAAAAGGAGGCAGTTATGACTGTTTGTTTGGAGAAAATGAAAAGTCCTGGAGTCTGTTCTGCTCTAATAACGGTTACTCTGTCCGTCACAATTATAACAGAACTGCTCTCCCTCCTCCTCCCTCCAGCTCTAACAGAGTAGGAGTGTATGTGGACTGTCCGGCCGGCACTCTGTCCTTCTACAGCGTCTCCACTGACACACACACACTCACACACTTACACACACTCACCACCACATTCACTGAACCCCTCTGTGCTGGGTTTAGGCTTGATTATGACTCCTCAGTGAGTTTGTGTCAGATAAAATAGTGCTGTGTGTGATCTATTGTTTTGATTGGTCTTTTCTGTCAAACGAGCTGCTGCTTTAAAATGTGAGGAGAATCACAAAAGACGATGAAACAGAAATGAAGCTCAGTTTGTAAAAGCGAGCAGAGAGACTCTTCAGGGACAAAACAGTGATAAAACCTGGATCTGAGTGAACACTACACCCCTGCACTTCTCTCTCTTTTATATTCCTGATGTAAACAGGATTTTTCAGCTGTTTATTTGATTTCTCTCGTTATAAAGCGCTGTGTTTATTTACACTGTGCGCAGGTCTCCATCGTCTCTCACATCAAATCTATGGGGAGTCAGTTACAAAACAGTGGATACTCTGTCTCTGACGTGTCCAGCTCGGTCCTACTTCTGTATCCCAGGTTCCTCAACACCATCTGAGCGCCTCTTCTCTACAGCAGGAAATATAGCTTCAAACAGAGAGAACCAGCCTTAGCCCAGAACATGGGAGAGGTTTCTATTGTTACTCTGTAATGAAGGAGTGAGGGTGTGAGTGAGTGAAGGTGTTTCCTGTAGGAGGAAAGAGGACAGAGGGGATCAGGGTGTAATGGGTGGGTTGTGTTCATCTGTGTCGTCAGTGTAAACACAGACCCTCGTCATAGTGCACTTCCACCTCCAGAACTCTTCAGATATTTGTAAATATTAAATATTTAGTTTTCAAACGACGCCAAACACAATGTAATTGTGGGCTAACACTGAACTGTCTTTGTTCTTGTTAATCTGGTTAATGGTGTAAACTGAGCACAGACAGTGTGTTGATGCTGAGTGGACGGGGGTTAAGAGATGTGTCTTAAAGCTGAAAGGAAACACAAACATAGGAACAGAAGGAAAAGATGGGGCTTCTCTAAGAAACTCTTCTCCTTTCTGTGAGATTGGATTCTGGGGGTTTGTTGTGGGGGGAAATGAAAGAGTGATGTTTGTTGGTGGAAAAGAAGAATTCTGAAATATACTTTTATTAAAGTTTAATATTATGAACATTTAATAAATCTCTTAAAAAACAGAAGTCTGTTTTTGTACTGCATCTCCACACACACACACACACACACACACTTAAGCCCTCTATTCAGGGTGTAGTGTGTGTGATGGTGTCTCCTCAGGGGGTTGGGAGGGTTGTGAATATTCAGTGGGGTTGTGTCAGATGGAGCTTCAGTAAATCTTCAACTATCTTCAGGAATCTGTGTAAAATCTGTTTCAAGGCGGTTCCAGTAATGAACTTTATAGTGGAGCTTGTTGAGAACGTGCCAAAGATCTCTGAACTCCTTCAGATGTTAAAAAGCTCCAGAGCTGGGATTTTCAGGGCTGTGAGTTCTGTTCTGAAGCTGAAGACCAGGGCTTCACTTCACTGCTCCTGTAAAGGCACTCTTTAGAGATACGAGGTTCTGACTCAACAGCCGTGACACGCCTCCTTTCTATCAGCAGCTTCAGTGCAGTTCATCACAAGTTTGGGTACACCTGAGTACATGGTTGAGTCTCTGAGGTGAAGGAGATGAACACAAGATAAATAAATGAATTTAGAGAAACAATAAACTTGTAGGTGACTGGGGGGCGTCCAAACTTTTCCACTGAACTGAATCTGTGACGTCATCCTTTAATTCTGGCTCTTCTTCCAGACCACGGTCATTTAAGGAGTGTGTGTGTGTGTTCTTCCAGACAGGGAGTTCTTCTTTGCCACTGTTGCCAATGTCTTGTTTTTCGGGGGTTGGGCTGTGGACGCTGCGATGGACCTTTCACAGAATATTCTCCATAATTTTGAAATTCTAATAATAATAAATTGATAAAAGTGAAAACATCTCTTTGTCTCCTTTGTCACAGTTCAGCATTTTTTCTCACATTTAATGAACACAGACAAACATTAATGTCCCCACTGCGCATGGAAACAAACACAGAGAGAAAACATTAATGTGGTGAAGACGACGTACACAGCTCCTACACTGACCCATCTCTTACCAATGTAAAATACTGTGGCAGTTTATTTAACACAAAAAGAATAAAGGTGTTCAGTTGAACTCCAGTGAATTGTTTACACACAGGAACATTTAAAAACATAAAACACATCAATAGACGATAGACGTACAGTGATAATGTAGATGTATTTTCATGAGCTCATCACACATTAACCCTCCTTCACTGTCAATCATTTTGAAACGTCACTGTGTCGTAGTGAACAGAAAGCTTCATTAGAGATGTGTCCACTTTTGTACGTCACTGAACAGATTATACCATTTGAAACTGAAGAAACACGAGGCACATGTATTTAATAAAAGTGCATTTCATTCTGTTCAGTTTTTCAACACAAAGATCTTGGTAAAAAAGTGCTTCAGGGGTTAATTATCAGTCCTTTCCCATCTTTTGATTCTGATTCAGTGATTGAAGTGTCACTGTCGTCATGATTAATGATGATGAGAAAATAAGATGAACAATAAAAACAACCATTAATTGCTGTAAAAGCTACACACAACATTGAAAATAACTAATAAAAGATCAATAATGATATAAATAACCATTTAATCGTAGAATACACTCTAAATTGTGTTGTGTTTCACACGATGATCAATGAAAAGTGTTAAAGTTTATTTTGTTATAAATGATACATTTACACAACTATTTTATTCATCATTCTACAGACTTTTAAGTTGAAGTTGTGGGGTCCCTCTGTGGTTCCCTCTGGGACGGTGTTTTCAGTGATTCTCATTAATCATATAAGACACAAGAATATTAATGTGGGTAAAAACTCGGACATGCATTAACCGTCTGATCGTTTAGAGGGTCCTTGTCGAGTTGTTGATTGACGTACATTTGATCCAATCACATGACGACATCAACCACAGGAAAACAAGGGGAAGGGGGATTAGGACGGGGACGATTAGGATCCACACCGGTTTTTATCGTGATCGACCGGTCAGTGTCTCCACACAGATTTGTGCCGGTCGCATTTACACATGTGCACCACACGAGGGCAGCAGCAGCAGCGCAAACACAGCCACACACTCACTGTTTAAGCACTGTTTCCTATTGTACTACACTTGTGCACTTGTTTTCATTAGGAATCGTTAATAATTGCTCTTTATTTTATTTAGGTTTTTTTTTCAAAGACAACATTTGTCACATTAGTGCACAGTTTTATGTTCAGATGTAAAAGTTTCCATTAAACCCTTTGTACAGAAACGCCCTCTATTGTTAATCAACATTAATTAGTTCATAGCGTCAAATGATTTGATCAAAAAGCCCTCAACACCACCTCATATGTCTCAGTAGTAACACCACTACACACACACTGACTTTCAGCCCCCTGCTCGGTACTGACTGTTTACACCTGGAGCAGGACGACATTTAAACTCGGACATTTAAACCATAACAGACTGTAAAATCTCTTCAGATTCTGTCTTTAAAAAAACACAGTCTCAGGAGAGAGGCGCCGCACCGGTGAAAAGCTCCAAAAGACAATCCCTTACTCACCACGCCACAGTAAACGTGCCTTTATTTCCTGAGTAACGGTAACGCACTGTTCTGGAGCTCCTAGCGCCCAGGCAATGGTAAGTTTGGACGTAAAGTCTTCGTGAATTCAGAGTTGAGGGCGTTCCTTCTTAGATTCAGTGCAGCTGTGGACCAATGAGCGGCTGCCGGCTGTGAGCGGGGTCCTATTCCCCGGGGGAGGGGTGCGCTGCTGGACGCCGCTCTCTACAGGGATTCGCTCACAGCTCTGAGGGGGCGTGTCAGAAGTGATTGACACCTCTATGAACCAATAGCAGCGACTGAGATAAAGACAAAGAGAGTCGATGTGCCGAGATCACTCACTCTCTCTGGGTCTGGGAGAGAGAAGGAGCGCCTGGGAACATATTTTAGAATAAACTTAAATTGACTTGTTTTATCGCAGAACAACCAAATAAAACCTTTATGTTTGTTGACAGACTGTTTTAAACGTTTAATCACTTTGAGGTACATATTGTCTATTTTCAGAAAATACCGAAAACTGCATCTGTGTAAGAATGAGTGTTTTAAAATAAGAGCGGTATTTCCAACGAGGGCCACAGGGGGGCAGTGTGAGCCCGCAGCGCTTTACCTCCTCTCCCTCCTTTAATGGTTTTGCTGGTAGTTTTATGGAGAGAGATTAGTCTCAAAATACTTTACAAATGCGTAAATGTTAATCCTCAGATGTGGCGGTCACACCCTGTTACTGAAGAAGAATATTCTGTTGTGTTTGAGTATGAGCTGAATTTGCTTAAAGCACAACATTACTAAACAAAGTGATGCATCACACAGGGTTTGACCTGAAAATTAACGGATTCCCCAGATACAAGAAGCTGAGAGGAGAACTAGAGCTCCCAGTGTGCTGTGCGGGTGTCATCAGCTGCACATCCAACAAGCGCAGCAGAGAGGGAGAGTCTGACCCCCCTGTCCCGGTACAGTACTCTTACTGCACTTCCCAGTAAACACAGGTCAGGTGAAAAGGCGTTCAGACGACGTCCGTTGATGTTCGAAATATGTTTGAATTTGGACCAAGGTCATTTTAAAATCTTATTCATTTTAAACCCATATTTTAGTGATAATCTGTGCTGTGTGTTTAATGTTTCAAACAAGAAATTAGTCTGTATTCACAAGATATATATATATATAAATATATAAAGACCACCTGCAGGACCTGCCCCCTCCCCAAACATGCACTGCTTCCTTTTCTGTTCAGGAGTGGCGTAGCTGTAATGGAGCGGTCAGGCACCAGTTAATCATACAATTATTTATCATTTCTAATCACTTGTAAATGTATGTGTGTGGACCATCATGCCCTGTTCTGCTGTTGGTTGCACTGACAGAAACTCTGTGTACATCTTGGTTTCAGACCCTGAGTGAATTTAGCTGCTTTTTTGAACTCTCTTTTCCACCTTAAGAAGTGCTGCTAATGGTGTCTACCAGCATCAGCTTAAACAGGGATCCTGTGTCTGATCCATTCACATCATCACAACACACACTCACACACCACCACCAGTGTGTTAGTGTCACTGCAGCACTGAGAACGACACACCACCCAAATCAGACCTGCTCTGTGGGGGTCCTGACCTTTGAAGAACAGGGTGAAAAAGGCCTAACAAAGTACGCAGAGAAACAGATTAGAGTTTCTAATGGTAGAACTACAGAGTGCTCCTGTGTGGAGAGTGGAGCTGATAAAATGGACAATGTGTGTAGAGACAGGGGAGGTGTTCCTAATCCAGTGATCATTCAGAGTAAACCTATGTAGCACCTTTCATACACCGTGGTGATTCAATGTGCTTTACACACGACAAAATACACTCAGAGATGTGGGAGAGAGGAAATAAACACAAAAATATGAATAAAACAAATAGAAAGAGACATGAAATCATAACAACGATTAAATAAAAGCATTAATTAATGTGAATAGTTACAATTAAAGAAAGTAAAAAAAAAAGATGATGAATCTAGTGTTTTCCACCATCCAAAGTGAAGAAGAGCACAAATGATGAGGTTTGGAATACACAATAAACCTCAGCAAAACCATGAAACACATTACTGCAGATAAGGAGTTCACGCTGCTCTAAATCATTTTTTTAACCAGTGCTTGAGGGTTTAATGCAAAGACTAAGATATCTGAGCAGTTAAATCATTGCCCTTTACAATTATACTTTACTTATTCAACCTCTTTCTGTGGCAGTGCTTTGTTCTGCTCAGGGGACAATAACCCAGCTCTGTGAACACACTTCATCTGTTTATAACACAGTTCATTTTAAAGAGGTGAAAGTCACTAAATGTCCAACAATGATGAGATGCTGTTAGTGACTGTTCCAGGATCAAGGGTGAGTTGTGTGTCTTGTTTTTAAAACGCTTTAATGATTTAGTTTTGTCAAGAGTTGTTGTTCACACACTGCCGCGTGACGCAGGGAGGTCAGGTTTCGTTCCTCCTCCCTCCCTCTCACATTCCGCTTTCCCACTTTTCCCAGAAAACTACATGAAGAAGCGGACGAAAGCAGTCAGAAGAGAAACTAGACAAAGCCGCTGGGGTTTGAGACGGTGAGCCTCAGTAACATTAAAACATTATAACATTAATGTGAACACTATCCCGCGGGTTAAAGAGAGAGCCCTGTGTTTGTAGCTGTTCTCTGTGGTTTACTCTCAGCTTTAGTCGTGTTTTTGATCCAGACACGATGGCGTTCAGTGAACTACAGCTGTTTGTGCGAAGTTTGGTTCTGTGTTTATTGTGTTGCTGAAGTCAAATATAGACCACATCTGAGTGTGTATTAACTCTACAAGAGTATTATTTACTTTAGAGTCATTATTTATCACAGTTTACGGTTCTATTGAACTGCTTTCGGTTTCAACACTACACCCGTCTTCTTCCTACTGCTGCAGCCAATCAGATGCTAGATTTATTTTTGTTAGTTTTTTTAAGCCAATCGCCAACAGGAGCTGTCACGTCAGCCAATCATCATCTTAGTTTCTTAGTTCTCAAAAAGAAGGCGGGATTGTCGCTGCTATTGGTTTAAAGCAGATCAACTGAAAACCCAGCAGTGAACAACAACGAAACAGAATCTGGGCACTTTCTATCAAAAGACAAGGGGGAAAAAGAGCGAAAATACTGCGTTAAAACTATGTTTTCCTCGGGTACAATTTGAGCTTAGTGTTATTGTTCTAAAACCGTACATGAATCCAAAAAAGGGGGGAAATCACCGTAAATATCTTCAGACTCTTACAGGGGTTTAGTCTGTGAACCTTCTCTAGATAGAGTTTATTGTTCTCAATGTAGACTTCAACATTTTTAAAGATTTCTCTGGGAGTTTGGGTATTTCATTTCTCTTATCCTTTAGCTTATATACTGTGTTGCATATTTTAGATTCAAATAAACACACATAGAACAGATAAAACACTGTTTAGATCTGTTTATTTTTTATCTGAAATTCATTTCCATAACCATACGAAGCCAAGTACAAAGTGTGTCATCAGTTAATGTCATTCAGTAACACATACATAACATCACATATGCACCAGTGAGTTCAGCCTTTAAAGATGGAACCGAACATACAAATAAAACGCAGATAAATAAACAGTTTTAAAAACAAAGGTCTTTAATGAGCTCGATAAACTGTGATACGACACCAAACCTTACTAATCAAATGTACACAACGTTAACAAAAACATGAACTTGGTCCAAGCATGGTCCAGACTTTCAGGTCTAAACACACTTTAAAACACAGTTTAAACAGTACATTACAGTAATTACTTCATATGAGCGATGTATGAGATAGTAGATGAAACAGGAGCTCTGTCTGTGTGTCACAAACTCACTGTGTATGTGTTAATGTCACAGGCTGTGTCAGTGCCATAGTCATTAAGTCATTTGTTGTTTTGTTCTGATATTTTTGCATTAGTCTGAACACACAGTGCACTATTTTCAGTGCATTCAAACAATCCACAACACACCTCCATCAGCAGCGTACAACCAACGTAACAGAGCAGACAGTGGATTTCACAGCCCTGCGAAAATTGTATGTAACGGTCTCATTGAATAAACACTTTGGGTGCGTCAAAATTGCACACTTAATTGTAATAATAGCTAGTTTTTGAATGTATAGTGTGAAGTATCGTTTTACGTGTCAAAGCTGAGTTTACTAAGTATCTATAATGCGTAATTGTCTCTGTCCTAAACAGCAAGCTACTTTCCACATAGTGCACTTCACAGATTACACAATTAGCATCTAGCACCCAGACAGCGTACAAAATATTAGACAGAGAGATCTGAACCTAATATTAACCTACATTCAGTGCACTATTTTAGTGCAGAAAATATTATTTTATGATGTGTGTTGTGCACTACAGAGTTTACAGGAGGTTGAGATTCTGCTCATGAAAAAATGTCAGACTGATGCAACAGCAGCTTGGTATGATGTGCGTTGTTAAAGCAACAGTTTGTTACTCTCTGTTAATAAGAAACTGTAATATTTCAGTATTTTGTGCATTAGCTGCTGAGCTCGTACTTCTAACATGAGCACATAGGATGTGATGTATATTATTCTTGTGATTTACACAATTGATTTACACAGTGTTTAAGGTTCTCAGAGCCCTTACTATAAACATTTGTGCTGAGTTTAGAATTATTCAGTCACTTTACTGCTCACAGACTGATCTACAGGGGACGCTATTCATTGCTTTACATCAGTGAAACTGTGTCCTTATTAAACCCTTGGTGTTCTCACCATTGTAGCCCCCCTAATTATTGTTTATTATTTATATGGGTTTATCACTCTCACTCTCTCATGCTCCCTCTCACTGTCAGTCTCTCTCTTTATGTCTGTCTTCATCTCGTGCTCTGTCTCTCTGTCTGTTTGTCTGTCTCTTTATCTCGCTCTCTGTCTGTCTCTCTCTCTTGCTCTCTCTCTCTCGCTCTCTGTCTGTCTCTCTCTCTCTCTCTTTCTCTCTCTCTCTCTCTCTCTCTCTCTCTCTTTCTCTCTCTCTCTCTCTCTCTCTCTCTCTCTCTCTCTCTCTCTCTCTCTCTCTGTGCCTGTCTCTCATATTTTAGACTTTGTTTGTAATTCTGACCCTGTCCCTGTTAATCATTTTGCTGTGGAATGGATTGGTTTCTGCTGGATTTGCTTGGTTTTATTGAACTGTCTTAGGGCTGGACAATAATTTTATATCTATATATATCACAATATTAAATGTTTCAGTAACAAAGATATGATTTTAAAACACATTTTCAATATTTCTGTATACATTAATTACAGCACGTGTTACTGACTGACGGTCATTACAGGGCACTGCCCTCAATTTTAAAGTTAGTTTATAAATATTAATATTGCCAAAGCCAAGAGGGTGTTGTTTGATGGTAATGTCATGTTTCTTTCAGTTCTTGGCAGTTATTCTTTGGCTTGTTTTTATTGTTCATATCGATATGAGAATTATTGTATTGACCTAAATTAAGAAATATATTGTGATATAAATTTTGGTTCGTATCGTCCAGCCTTTAATGAGAATATCTTTTCACAGGAAGCAGAGAAGAATGTCCAGTGTCCAGCTTTATCTATAAAGTATAGAAACTTCATGATGGAGCCTCATGACTTCAGCAGCGGAAAAAGAGCTTCAGACTCAAAGTGTGTTACTTTCTATTACTGATTTTATACATCATTACTTTTTCCAGTTTTATTGACTCCTGCTACTCACTTGTCAGTGATGTTGATTCCCAGAGGTCCCAGTCGTACGATGCAGCATTTAATTATGGAATATTCGAGGGATAAATCAGAATGTTAAGTTTAAATAAGTAGCACACATTGTCTTAAGCAGATAATAGACGTAAGTATTTTTATTCAGTAAGATTACTTGTTCTGCTGCACTGTGGCTTAATCTGCTCCTTCTTTTACTGATGATATCACCAGCTTTCGAAAACACACATTCAACCTAATACAAAAAAAACATTGTTTCACGAGAAATGCTTCAACAGTGTGTGGAACGTCCCATCCCTAGTGACAAAGAGCCTTTAGGATTTTCTTGAGTTTTCTTGTGTGTGTGTGTGTGTTTTAATAAAAATACATTGTATTTCATCTGTCACTCAAAGACACCTTACAGAAAAAAGTAGACAATAGAATAAATAATAAAAAAACAAAAGAGTAAGCAACGTTAAAACCAGTTACAATAAGACAACACAACTGAGTCAGTCTTAAACAGGTGGGTTTTGAGTGTGGACTTGAATTGTAAAAGTGAGTTTATATTCCTTATGTCCGGTGGTAAAGAATTCCAAATCTGGGGAGCAGATCGGCTGAAGGCTCTACTCCCCATGGTAGTGAGACAGGTGGAAGGGACAGACAGATGAATGGAGAGAGATGATCTGAGGGTGCGAGGGGGAGTAGCAACATGGAGAAGATTGGAAAGATATGGAGGAGAAAAATTGTGGATGGCCTTGAATGTGAGCAGAAGGATTTTGTAATCGATGCAGCACTTGACAAGGACCCAGTGGAGCTGTTACAAGACAGGAGTGATGTGGTGAATGGAGGGGGTTCTAGTGATAATTATATTATTCATTACATAAAGCTATAAAAATTAATTGACAAAGTTTATAAAAATCAGTGATAAAAATAATTGGCAGCAGATTTAATTTTCAAGTTTTTACTGATAATTCTTTAGTAACAAAGATATATTTCTCCTTTTAATCAGAGTGTAGCTTTAACTCTTCCTTATGTCTCCACTTCACATTTCCAGAGAGCAGACATTCAGAGCAGAATCTCCAGAGCCAAGCTGTGTGTCTCTGAAGAGCAACAACTCAATGTTTCGTCCTCCAGATTTCAGCAATGAAAGAATCAGTTCTGATCAGAGGTGAGACATGAACCACATTCTAGTGAGTTTTAGCATGACTCGCCTCAACAAGCAGCCTTTTCATTTTTATTTGAGTTTTCTTTTGTGTGTGTGTTCGTTGAGTGTGCAGTGTTTGTGTGGTGTGTTAGTTGAGAGAAAGGATTTGGCAAATTTTTCATGGGCTCAACCCACATTCTCAGCTCTACTGCTCACCCCACAAATGCATGTTCCTTACAAATATGACACCATTTAAAAGGGAAATTAACAGACTTTCTAGTGGTATAAGAATTATTGCCAAGAAGCTTTGTTACAACAAAGAAATAATCTACAAACACACATTTCCTTACTCTTTGTGCTAAGTTTAGTTTATTACAGAGTCCACTACCAGAAACCTCTGCTTTTCAGAAGTAGTTCTAAATCCTCCAGTAATGTATTTCAGGCTTTGTTCTCTTTCTACTGAAGTATGATTGTGAGAATATGTAAATGTACTCATTCACTTTTAGTTTCTAATTCCTCTCCTTTGATGTATTTCAGAATGAGTTTTAAATATTAAAATATTAAGATCAGTTCTAAAGGGAATATGCAAACAGTGAAGTGTTCATTTGTGATTTTTTGTAACATCCTGTGAACAGTACATTACTGAAGTAAAGATGAGAAACAACATTGGTTCCATTTCTTAGCGCCTTGTGTCAGGCAGGTGATCCACTTTTCTAAATATGTGACATTGATTTATTTTCTGTAAATACAAATCATGTTTATTTTCTCAGGTTTAAGCCGTGTTTCTGTGTCAGTAACACATTACCTTCAGTGCTAAAATGATTTCTAATTAAAAGAGATGAACAAATGGGGAGTGACCTTAAACTGTGTTGTCTCTGGAGTTGTCAGTGAATTACTTACTTGTACAAACTTATGTTTGAGTCTTGTTCAAGTTTCAGACTCTCTCACACTTACACATTCTGATTCATCAACTCTTGTATTTCTCCTCTAGCTCTGGGACAGATGTGCTGCTCCAGGATGGTTCCAGGTGTGGAGTGTGTGAGCAGATTCAGACAGATCCAGTCTCTATCACCTGTGGACACTCTTTTTGTAGACAGTGCATCAGGAGCCTTAGGCACCAGTCTGTCCACTCAGGAGACTTGACCTGTCCCTGCTGCAGAAAGAGGTTTAAAACAGGCTCTGTTCAGTTTCCACACACAGAGGAGTCCATGGAGCTGGATGAATACAAACCAGTGGATGACGTCCTGCTCAGTGTCTCAGAGAGAAACAAAATCAGCCTGAAGAACAAGTACGAGAGCTTATTTGAGGGATTCAAAACACAAGAGAATAAAATCCTCCTGAACAGGGTTTACACTCAGCTCTACATCATCGAGGGAGAGAGGGAAGGAGTGAATGAAGAACATGAAGTTTTACAGATTGAGAACAAACCCTGGAAACAAAACCTGCCAGATACACCAATAAACTGTTTAGACATATTTAACCCTGTACAGTGTACGATGGGAGAAATGGAAGAAGACAACACCAGAGCTGTGATGGATGAAGATGTGAGACGTGAAGAAGGAGAAGAAGATAAAGATCCACAAGTGGAAAAGCTTAAAAGCGTTCTGACTAAAGGCATTGCTGGCATTGGAAAAACTGTCTCTGTGCAGAAGTTCATTCTGGACTGGGCTGAAGGAAAAGCCAATCAGGATATAGAGTTCATGTTTGTGCTTCCATTCCGAGAGCTGAACCTGATTAAAGACAAACAGTACAGTCTTCATGGACTTCTGTGTGACCTCCATCCTGAGCTCCGAGGTCTGGACACAAAGGAATATGACGTGTGTAAAACTGTGTTCATATTTGACGGCCTCGATGAAAGCAGAATTCCACTGAAGTTCTCAGAGTGTGAGAAAGTGTCAGACGTGACCAAGGTGTCTTCAGTGGACGTGTTGATGACAAACCTCATCAAAGGAGACCTGCTTCCCTCTGCTCACATCTGGATAACCTCCAGACCAGCAGCGGCCAATCAGATCCCCTCTCAGTACATCAGCCGTGTGACAGAAATTCAGGGATTCAATGATCCACAGAAGGAGGAGTACTTCAGAAAGAGGATTAGTGACCAACACCAAGCCGACAGTGTCATCTCCCACATTAAGACAACGAGGAGTCTCCACATCATGTGCCACATTCCAGTCTTCTGCTGGATCTCAGCGACTGTGCTTCAGCGAATCATGAAACAAGGGACCACAGAAATCCCTAAAACTCTGACTGCAATGTACTCACGCTTCCTGTGCTCTCAGACAATCAGGAGGAAGGAAAAATACGAGGAAGATGAGAGAGGAAATCTACAGGAACTCCTGAGATCCAACAGGAAGATGTTTCTGAAACTGTCTGAACTGGCTTTCAAACAGCTGATGAAGGGCAATGTGATGTTCTATGAAGACGACCTGAGAGAGTGTGGGATTGATGTCACTGAGGCCTCAGTGTACTCTGGGATTTGCACTGAGATCTTTAGGGAGGAGTCTGTGCTTTACCAGAGGAAGGTTTACTGCTTTGTGCATCTGACCTTTCAGGAGTTCCTGGCTGCTTTCTATGTGTTTCACTGCTGTGTGAACAACAACAAGGAGGAATTGCAGCTTCTGAAGCCTACATGTTTTACATATTGGTCTGACAGTGTTTCACTGGACGAGCTGCTGAAGGGAGCTGTGTGTACAGCTATAGAGAGTAAGACTGGACACCTGGATCTGTTTCTCCGTTTTCTGTTGGGCATCTCACTGGAGTCCAATCAACAACTCCTGCAGGACCTACTGACACACACAGTCAGCAGCTCTGAGAGCATCAAGAAAGCAGTTCAGTTCATCAAATGCATAATACAAACAGAGGATCTTCCTTCTGACAGATCTATCAACCTGTTCCTCTGTCTCACTGAAATGAACGACTCCTCTTTATCCAGTAAAATCCAGGAGTATCTCAAATCAGAGAAACACTCAAATGAGAGACTGTCTGCTGATGAGTGTTTAGCATTAGCCTACATGCTCGTGAACTCAGACGAGGTGCTGGATGAACTGGACTTGAGGAAGTACAAAACCACTGAGCAGGGTTATTGCAGACTGATCCCAGCTGTGAGCAACTGCAGAAAGGCCATGTGAGTGTTGTTTCTACATGTTTTTGTTTTTTAAATATATTCCAGTGTTGTTGTTGACAGAGACAAGTTTCCAGATTGTTTTACTGTGAGTAGACGTTCCTCACTGTGTGTATAATTAGGATGTGATAAATAAAATGAATGAGACATTACAGAACAGGTGGAGTTTGATGAACATGGATAAGACTGATGTCTTTCTCTTGTTTTCTCTCACTCACACTGTATCTCACACAAATCCCCCAAGTTTATAAAAGCAGTATTTTCCTCAGGTCTGATCATTTTTATTCCTGTGAGGCTGAATTTCAAGGAGTGTTCAGATTGTAGTTCAGTTTCCTTGGGTTGGACCTAATATATAAATTCATACATTGTTATATTTTAGTCCTGATTTGGTCCTGAATCAAATATATATTTTAAAAAAAGCGATTATGTATGACGTATGAAGCGACACATGTATGGCATTAGTTTTGTCGTCTGAACAATGCCCCACACTGAGCTTAATGCACTTCTCGGGGCTGTGAACCTGGTGGTATATTTTCCAACTGGAAACACAACAAGACGTGGTCAAATGGATAAAGGAGTCAAAACAGCACCTGAAATTCCTCCACTGCACAGAATAAAAAAGGAGTTGCTGCTTGTTTGGTGAGCACCAGTGTCAAAAGGAAGCGTTCACATTTGCTCTAAAAACCAAACTAACAGACAGTTCCTCACCTTCACATTTTTACTGTATTATGCACTGTGTTTACATTGTGTTGCAGATTGTCTCACTGTGAGCCGACCATGAATTCCTGGGAAACTCTCTGCTCTGTTCTGAAATCACCAAACTCACCCCTGAAAGAGCTGGAGTTCAGTGAGACTGAGCTGCAGGATTCAGGAGTGAAGCTGATCTCTGAGGCACTGAAGAGTTCAAACTGTAAACTGGAGACTCTCAGGTGAGATTTTGGATGAATGTCCATGTGGATAATGAGAGTATTCTCCTGCTCATTTTGGCTGTAGTTTGCCCTCGAAAAGCATTCATTGATTTTACTATTCGTGTTTTTACTTTATTCTGTTTGTAAACTGGCATTTATCTCTCTAGTGATAACATCCTCACTCCCAAAAGACAACATTATTCTCAGGCACAGAGACAGAGAACCATTCCTGCAGAGCAGAAATCAGAGTAACGGCATTTTACCAGTGATAATAATAATAATAATAATAATAATAATAATAATAATAATGATTTACAGCATTGTAGCGCAGCAGGTTAGTGTCACAGTCACACAGCTCCAGGGACCTGGAGGTTGTGGGTTCTAGTCCTGCTCCTAGTGACCGTCTGTGAGGAGTGTGGTGTGTTCTCCCTGTGTCCACAGTCCAAACACACACTTTAGTAGGTGGATTGGTGACTGTAGATTTGAGTGTGTGTTGCCCTGTGAAGGACTGGTGCCCCCTCCAGGGTGTGTTCCTGCCTTGCACCCAGTGATTCCTGGTAGGCTCCAGACCAACTGCGACCCTGAACTGGATAAGGGTTACAGACAATGAATGAATTAATGATAATAATAATAATACTTAACATGCTGCATTTCAGAAAATCTATGATGATGCTAAACATGTGACGTGCTACATTCCTTAAATGCATTGAGAAAAGGAAAAAGGGAGACAAGGTTTTCCTTGATTATTCATTCATTCATTCATTCATTATCTGTAACTGTGAATCCAGTTTTTGACACATTTCTTCACAGGCCTAACACGGTCAGTGCTCCATTTGCAGTTCTCTAAAAAGCTGTGATAGAGCACAACACCATAGTTTATCTGTGAGAGGAAAATGGAAATGTGCTACAACCCACTGAAGACGTTAACAGAGTTAGTAAAGTAATGATATTAATGCTGTTGTGAACAGAGGGACTACTACGACTACATAAGACACCACAGAAGACGATCAGTTCAAGGAAGAACTAGAGACTAGACCCTGGGCTAAAGTGAGACTAAGACCAGTCACTCACTCCCCTGCTCTTATGTGTGTATTCTCCTGCTCCAGCCGACTGTAGTTTACTCTCCCTCTGTTTCTGTTTGTGAAAGAAGAGTGAAGAGTGTTTAGTTTGGAGTGAAATTCCATGTGAAAATAGAATGTAAATAGCACTAAAATATTCAGAATAACATTCAGAACAAATGTTCAGATTGAGCTCATAATGTACACACCCCTGAATAATTAATATTGGAGAAATTGTCAGTTTTTTGTTGTGTCCAGGTTCCTCCAGGTTCAGAAACTAGTGATTCTTTCAGTGAAGCTCTGTTAATGTCTTTGACAGTGTCCACGCTCATGAGTAGCTCCTGTCCCCAAACCTGACAGGACGTGTGATTGGTCGATGTGAGATGTGATGAACTCTCCATTCATTAATGAAGACCCATAAGAGTCCATTTGTCCATTTACAGATATCACAACAACATAATATCAGTCATATTTATGGGATGTAGAATCTGTCGACGTTAACGGTGACATTAACAATTGTAATAAAAAAAACATTTTTGTTAAATTTAGAAGACATTTTTTCGCCATTTCATGCCCTTCAATCTGTTTGCACGCTCAAAACCAGTCTAATGTGTTTACACAGCCTCAATAAACATGTTGGTGACATTTAGAGCAGACTGTAGCTATGTTCCATTGAGACTAGTCCTCAACACTGTTCGTTTCTTATAAGTTTAAAAAGTCTCATCATTAAAGGAACTCTATGTAGTGTTTTTTCCTTAAAATTCATTCATTCATTCATTCATTCATTCATTCACTATCTGTAAGCGCTTATCCAGTTCAGGGTCACTGTGGGTCCAGAGCCTACCTGCAATCATTGGGTGCAAGGCAGGTATACACCCTGGAGGGGGCGCCAGTCCTTCACAGGGAAACACAGACACACACACATTCACTCACACACTCACACCTACGGACACTTTTGAGTCGCCAATCCACATACCAACGTGTGTTTTTGGACTGTGTGAGGAAACCCACGCGGACACAGGGAGAACACACCACACTCCTCACAGACAGTCACCTGGAGGAAACCCACGCGGAAACAGGGGGAACACACCACACTCCTCACAGACAGTCACTCGGAGGAAACCCACACAGACACAGGGAGAACACACCAAACTCCTTACAGACAGTCACCCGGAGGAAACCCACACAGACACAGGGAGAACACACCACACTTTTCACAGACAGTCACCCGGAGCGGGACTGGAACCCACAACCTCCAGGTCCCTAGAGCTGTGTGACAGAGACACTACCTGCTGCACCACCGTGCCGCTACCTTAAAATTACAGTTTCAAAATGTTATCTTATCACTAGTAAAGACGCGGCTTTCCTCTCAATCATAACAGAGTTCAGTAGCGAAGTGCAGTGAAACGAGACGAGTGATTGGATAAATGCTGGGCTTTGTCCCGCCCATCGGACGCTCAGCGTCTCTGGGGGTCTATGGGGCAGTGGGCTGGCCTCGTCTGGCCCGGACGCTCAGCTTCTGCATGATGATTGGATGATCTGTCTGAGGCTGAATCCCTTTTTGATTGACAGCGAAATGAGCGAATCAGCGATCCTTTGGTGTAAAGATCCGTGGGAGCACAGGCGGACACACTTCACATGGGCCAAGGCCGTTTAAGCAGCCTAGCTCTGCTGGCCATTGAGAGGACACTAGTTAAGTCCCTGGAAAAGACGCCTTGTTGGTACGACAGGGTCACAGATCATTTTCTTGAAAAGGAACGGAGGGTAGAATTTACGTATAAATAAACCGACACATTTTATGATGTAGGCCGAAATTGAGCTTCCCCTCCTTGAAAGACCAGCATCCGCCACTGAAGTACAATCTAGATCGTTTTTCCTCATACAGACATGAGAGAGAGAGAGAGAGATGTGTTTGTCTGTTAGAGAGAGACAGAGAGATGCTCATGACACGTGAATATTCTTCAGCTCAGAAGGTGTGTGAGTGTGTGTGTGTGTGAGAGAGAGAGGTGGAGTGTAAAGCTTCTTTTGATTACTGTACTGTAAACGTGAATTACACTCAGCAACATGTAACCCGGGTTATAAAAGTCTGAGTTATTAAAAAGAATATTTTATTATTAAAACCTACAAAATGTAGATGCAGCCTATTAGAATTAGTAATGACTAACTAGTAATAAAAAGTAGGTAATAAATGGAACAAAAAAACTCATTTATGAGGAATACTTGAGCTAGACTAAAGCTGAAATTGAATAAGAAACGTTGAGAACATTATAAATAAATAAAGACACAAATGTGTGAGGAAAAGAAACTTTATTCACTTAAAAAATAATTATTTTATATGTTTTTGAGAATATTTAATTTGTTTTAGCAGCACGTCACACGCTACAGTCAATAAGGTGATTGACTACGTTGATAATCGCGGGTAGTTCTGCTGATCTGGACCCGGTTCTTTCTTTTTGGGTCGAGCAGCCGTCGTGAGCAGAAGACATCTGCAGAAGAAAGAGAGAAAGATAAAAAGCTGGATTTATGTAGTTAAAAAACTGCAGTGTTAGTAAGTAAACCCTCTTTAAATTAAAACACCGAGCTGGTGGACCTGGGAGGCCCTCCGTGGCGAAGAGGAGCGTTATTAGCTGGGATACACTGAGTTTTACATCGGTGAGTTAACTTAGTAATTACGGCGCTAGCCGACTATGCTGCGCTAACCATGTATTTTCATTGGGATTATGGTGATACCTGTGTTTAAACGGGTCAATATAACCATTTAAAATTATTTATAACCCATTTGAATGAGACGAAGCTGTAGAGTTGGATTTGTAGAGGCTGGGAGTGTGTAGTTTTGTGTTTATTGGGGATATTTCAGCTTTTGTGAGTCCACGATAAGCGCTCCACAAATTCGCGCGGAACACAGACGCGCGTTGCAAGAATTTAACCCCTTGTGTGCCAAGCAGTTCATTTATCTTTATTTTCTCTCTGTACATAAATTCCAAATATTGTAAATATGTTAAATTAATTGTTAAAGAAGGTAAAGATGTTGTGAGTATTTGTAGTTGAATGTGAATTATTGTGTTTAGAGCTGATATGTGTTCATATGAAAACTTGATGTTGACTGAGTATTAATAACCTATTATAGGTCAGGTTTTTGCTAGATTTCAAATTGGACCCCCCTTTTCTACATTTGATGGTGAGCCTCCCTGGATTCCGACCCTGGAAGCTGTCCACAAGTGCTGTGCACAACTCTGCTCTGTGAAACCCCCTTCTTTTCACTGTTGCTGAACTTTCACTCCTCTCCAGAGCGAGAGGAGAAACACGTACCTTTCCACAGACTAGACCTTTTACACATACTCAATTCCAACTGCCACCTGTGAAACAAACGGACATTAATTACTCAGATACACACACAGGGAAACAAGGGAAACCTTATATTATTGTCATATAATTTGATACACACTGTATTGATTGTGATTGAATTTAATTTGTGCATATACAAAATCTAATTAAGAAGTATCTGTTAATTTATTTTATTTTTGGTATTTGGTGATTTAAACCAAAGGAAGGGATATTTTGATATTGATAGATATTAGTGTGTATATTCGTACTGATATACATATTTTCCTACCCGGGTAGTAGTAGATAAATATTGATACATATACAGTAATCTGAAGTATATAGTAATAACAGTAATATAAGAATATTATTCATATTGAATATCCTGCCTGTTCTATTTTATTTTATAATATTTTACTCACCTTTTCATTAAAAGGAGGCTTTCCCTAACCTCCAAATCTCAGAGCAGTGCTGCAGTGTCATCTCTTGCGTGGTGTTGTCCTTGGCTCCGTAGACGATCCTAGGATTTTCTGATTGGCCCACAGTATTATTTTATATTTCTTGTTAATCATCCCCAGATACTTACCTTTGGTATTTAGCGCTGGTATTTAAATATTGGAAACTAGCAGTCATTACTGTTTTCTACTAATACGCTACAAACAGGTAGGGGGCGGCAGGAGACAAAAAAGCCCAGTTTTACATAGTGTTCCTCTAAGTGTGATCATAAATGTCAGTGTGAATCCTAAATCATAAAAGACCTCATAAATGTCAAATGGGTGAGTGAATGAAGACCTGTGATGCACTGGGGCCCTGTCCAGGGAGTGTTCCTCTTGCAGCCAGTGATTCTGGGGAGGATTCAGACCCACGTGACCCTGAACAGGACGAAGCACTTACAGAAAATGAATGAATGTTCAGATTGAGCTCATTGTTTGTGTCTCTTAATAACGTTTATAACACACAGACCCCATGTTTATAACAGTAGTGTTTTCCACACGTCATAATTCTTGATTCCTGTGAGGGTGAGTTTCACATTCTCTGTTTTAACTCTACACTGTGTTTACTTCTCCTTACAGATTGTCTCACTGTGAGCTGTCCTTGAATTCCTATGAAAGTCTCTGCTCTGTTCTGAAATCACCAAACTCACCCCTGAAAGAGCTGGACCTCAGTCACACTGACCTGCAGGATTCAGGAGTGAAGCTGATCTCTGAGACACTAAAGAGTTCACACTGTAAACTGGAGACACTCAGGTGAGAGCTGTGTGATTGTGAGTTGAATGTCCATGTGGATAATGTGTGTGTTCTCCTGCTGCAGTTTGGCTGTAGTTACCCTCACAAAGTTTAGTTTGGAGTGAAATTCCATGTGGAAATAGAATGTAAATAGCACTAAAATATTCAGAATAACATTCAGAACAAATGTTCAGATTGAGCTCATAATGTACACACCCCTGAATAATTAATATTGGAGAAATACTGATGTATGAAATTCTCATAATTCCTGATTCACATGAGTCTGAATTTCACATTCTCTATTTTAACTTAACTTTCTCCTGTATTTACTTTACCTTGCAGACTCACAGACTGTAAATTCACCCTGAATTCCTATGAAAGTCTCTGCTCTGCTCTGAACTCACCAAACTCACCCCTGAAAGAGCCGGACCTCAGTCACACTGACCTGCAGGATTCAGGAGTGAAGCTGGTCTCTGAGGGATGGAGGAGTTCACACTGTACACTGGAGATAATCAGGTGAGAGTTCTGTGTGTTACTGAATAGAAAAGGTTTGTAGAAACAGTAAGATTTATTCTAGTTTTACACAGAACATTTAATAAAGGGCGGCACGGTGGCGCAGCAGGTAGTGTCGCAGTCACACAGCTCCAGGGGCCTGGAGGTTGTGGGTTCGATTCCCGCTCCGGGTGACTGTCTGTGAGGAGTTGGTGTGTTCTCCCCGTGTCCGCGTGGGTTTCCTCCGGGTGCTCCGGTTTCCTCCCACAGTCCAAAAACAAACGTTGCAGGTGGATTGGCGACTCGAAAGTGTCCGTAGGTGTGAGTGTGTGAGTGAATGTGTGTGTGTCTGTGTTGACCTGTGAAGGACTGGCGTCCCCTCCAGGGTGTATTCCCGCCTTGCGCCCGATGATTCCAGGTAGGCTCTGGACCCCCCGCGACCCTAAATTGGATAAGCGGTTACAGATAATGGATGGATTTAATAAAGGTGGGTCTGTGATTTGGACAGAAGTGATCTAAATGTTTCTGATATTCAACATTCAAAGCTCACATAGTTTTCCATTTAATGGTGCAGAGGATGGCTCTGAGATTGTTTACGTTACAAGGTTTTAAACCAGTCACCTCAGTGTGTTTATTAGGAACATTTGCTGGTTCATCTTTGAGGTAAAGTCTTAGTTTTAATATTTCAGGTGTTATAAATGGACAGCTGTGGTGTAGTGGTCAGAGAAGAGGGTTTGGGGC
>NW_027101239.1:5000-17500 GCF_029633855.1 Hoplias malabaricus
GGGCTAAGGTTGGTGGTAGGTTCGGCCCCCCTTTCTGGAGGTCTAAACTGACTTCCATGGACCCCGGTGATGCGAATTTGATGCCCGATGAGGAGCACACCTCTGGGCTAAGGGTGGTGGTATGCTCGGCCCCCCCCCTCTGGATGTTTAAACTGACTTCCATGGACCCCGGTGATGCGAATTTGATGCCCGAGGAGTGACTCACCTCTGGGCTAAGGGTGGTGGTATGCTCGGCCCCCCCTCTGGAGGTCTAAACTGACTTCCATGGACCCCGGTGATGCGAATTTGATGCCCGAGGAGTGACTCACCTCTGGGCTAAGGGTGGTGGTATACTCGGCCCCCCCTCTGGAGGTCTCGAATGACTTCCATGGACCCCGGTGATGCGAATTTGATGCCCGATGAGGAGCACACCTCTGGGCTAAGGGTGGTGGTATGCTCGGCCCCCCCCTCTGGATGTTTAAACTGACTTCCATGGACCCCGGTGATGCGAATTTGATGCCCGAGGAGTGACTCACCTCTGGGCTAAGGGTGGTGGTATGCTCGGCCCCCCCTCTGGAGGTCTAAACTGACTTCCATGGACCCCGGTGATGCGAATTTGATGCCCGAGGAGTGACTCACCTCTGGGCTAAGGGTGGTGGTATACTCGGCCCCCCCTCTGGAGGTCTCGAATGACTTCCATGGACCCCGGTGATGCGAATTTGATGCCCGATGAGGAGCACACCTCTGGGCTAAGGGTGGTGGTATGCTCGGCCCCCCCTCTGGAAGTCTAAACTGACTTCCATGGACCCCGGTGATGCGAATTTGATGCCCGAGGAGTGACTCACCTCTGGGCTAAGGGTGGTGGTATGCTCGGCCCCCCCTCTGGAGGTCTCGAATGACTTCCATGGACCCCGGTGATGCGAATTTGATGCCCGATGAGGAGCACACCTCTGGGCTAAGGGTGGTGGTATGCTCGGCCCCCCCTCTGGAAGTCTAAACTGACTTCCATGGACCCCGGTGATGCGAATTTGATGCCCGAGGAGTGACTCACCTCTGGGCTAAGGGTGGTGGTATGCTCGGCCCCCCCCTCTGGAGGTCTCGAATGACTTCCATGGACCCCGGTGATGCGAATTTGATGCCCGATGAGGAGCACACCTCTGGGCTAAGGGTGGTGGTATGCTCGGCCCCCCCTCTGGAAGTCTAAACTGACTTCCATGGACCCCGGTGATGCGAATTTGATGCCCGAGGAGTGACTCACCTCTGGGCTAAGGGTGGTGGTATGCCCAGCCCCCCCTCTGGAGGTCTCGAATGACTTCCATGGACCCCGGTGAAGCGTATTTCATGCCCGATGAGGAGCACACCTCTGGGCTAAGGGTGGTGGTAAGCCCGGCCCCCCCTCTCTGGAGGTCTAGATTGACTTCCATGGACCCCGGTTAAGCGTATTTCATGCCCGAGGAGTGACGCCCTCTGGGCTAAGGGTGGTGGTATGCCCGGCCCCCCCTCTGGAGGTCTCCAAAACCTAAGTCGAGACTTCCATGGACCCCGGTTATCCGAATTTCATGCCCGAGGAGTGACGCCCTCTGGGCTTAGGGTGGTGGTAAGCCCGGCCCCACTCTCTGGAGGTCTAAACTGACTTCCATGGACCCCGGTGATCCGAATTTCATGCCCGAGGAGTGACGCCCTCTCGGCTAGGGTGGTGGTAAGTGCAGCCCCCCCTCTCTGGAGGTCTAAAATGACTTCCATGGACCCCGGTGAAGCGAATTTCATGCCCGAGGAGTGACGCCCTCTCGGCTAGGGTGGTGGTAAGCCAGGCCCCCCCTCTCTGGAGGTCAAAACTGACTTCCATGGACCCCGGTATAGCGTATTTCATGCCCGAGGAGTGACGCCCTCTGGGCTAAGGGTGGTGGTATGCCCGGCCCCCCCTCTGGAGGTCTCCAAAACCTAAGTCGAGACTTCCATGGACCCCGGTTATCCGAATTTCATGCCCGAGGAGTGACGCCCTCTGGGCTTAGGGTGGTGGTAAGCCCGGCCCCACTCTCTGGAGGTCTAAACTGACTTCCATGGACCCCGGTTATCTGAATTTCATGCCCGAGGAGTGACGCCCTCTGGGCTTAGGGTGGTGGTAAGCCCGGCCCCACTCTCTGGAGGTCTAAACTGACTTCCATGGACCCCGGTTATCCGAATTTCATGCCCGAGGAGTGATGAACCTCTGGGCTAAGGGTGGTGGTAAGTGCAGCCCCCCCTCTGGAGGTTTCCAAAACCTAAGTCGAGACTTCCATGGACCCCGGTGATGCGAATTTCAAGCCCGAGGAGTGGTGCCCTCTGGGCTAAGGGTGGTGGTAAGCCCGGCCCCCCCCTCTCTGGAGGTCTAAAAGGACTTCCATGGACCCCGGTATAGCGTATTTCATGCCCGAGGAGTGACGCCCTCTGGGCTTAGGGTGGTGGTAAGTGCAGCCCCCCCTCTGGAGGTTTCCAAAACCTAAGTCGAGACTTCCATGGACCCCGGTGATGCGAATTTCAAGCCCGAGGAGTGGTGCCCTCTGGGCTAAGGGTGGTGGTAAGCCCGGCCCCCCCTCTCTGGAGGTCTAAACTGACTTCCATGGACCCCGGTGTAGCGTATTTCATGCCCGAGGAGTGACGCCCTCTGGGCTTAGGGTGGTGGTAAGCCAGGCCCCCCCCCCTCTCTGGAGGTCAAAATTGACTTCCATGGACCCCGGTTATCCGAATTTTATGCCCGAGGAGTGACGCCCTCTGGGCTAAGGGTGGTGGTAAGTCCGGCTCCCACCCTCTGGATGCGTTCAAAACCTAAGTCGAGACTTCCATGGACCCCGGTGATGCGAAGTGACATGCCCGAAGAGTGGTGCCTTCTGGGCTAAGGTTGTGATAAGCCCGGTCTCTCCTCTGGAGGTCTGTGGTTTTAAAGTGAATATTTTCTAAGTCCCTCACCTGAGATTTTAAGAGAATCAGGACCCTCCTCAAGCCTCGTAGCGAGTCCGAGGGAGGTTCATCGTTGTCGGCTATGCGAAAGGGGTTCAGACGCCTCTAATCCTGTGGGCATATGGTTTCTCAGCCTGGTGCCGTCGGGATATTAGGGAGGCATTAAATCAGACGTAAGTTTGGGTAACAGCGATGCGAAACGCTATGCCCAAAGGAGTGGCTTCCCGATGGGCTTGAAATAATGGGAATGTCCGCTCTGCTTCCCTGGATGTGTTCAAAACCTAAGTCGAGACATCCGTAGACCCCGTTGATGCGAATTCCATGCCCGAGGAGTGACGCCCTCTGGGCTTAAGGGTGGTGGTAAGACCGGCCCCACTCTCTGGAGGTCTAAACTGACTTCCATGGACCCCGGTGATTCGAATTTCAAGCCCGAGGAGGTGCACACCTCCGGGCTAAGGGGATGGTTTGGGTGGCCTCCCCTCTGGATGTGTTCAAAACCTAAGTTGAGACATCCATAGACCCCGGTAATCCGAATTTCATGCCCGAGGAGTGACGCCCTCTGGGCTTAAGAGTGGTGGTAAGACCGGCCCCACTCTCTGGAGGTCTAAACTGACTTCCATGGACCCCGGTGATGCGAATTTCATGCCCGAGGAGTGGCGCCCTCTGGGCTAAGAGTGGTGGTAAGACCGGCCCCACTCTCTGGATGTCTAAAATGACTTCCATGGACCCCGGTGATTCGAATTTGAAGCCCGAGGAGGTGCACACCTCCGGGCTAAGGGGATGGTTTGGGTGGCCTCCCCTCTGGATGTGTTCAAAACCTAAGTTGAGACATCCATAGACCCCGGTAATCCGAATTTCATGCCCGAGGAGTGACGCCCTCTGGGCTTAAGGGTGGTGGTAAGACCGGCCCCACTCTCTGGATGTCTAAAATGACTTCCATGGACCCCGGTGATGCGAATACACAAGCCCGAGGAGTGGCACACCTCTGGGCTAAGGGGATGGTTTGGGTTGCCTCCCCTCTGGAGGTCTAAAAATGACTTCCATAGACCCCGGCGAAGCGAATTTAAAGCCCGAGGACTGGCACCCCTCTGGGCTAAGGGGATGGTTAGGGTGGCCTCCCCTCTGGATGTCTAAAATGACTTCCATGGACCCCGGTGATGCGAATACACAAGCCCGAGGATTGGCACACCTCTGGGCTAAGGGGATGGTTTGGGTTGCCTCCCCTCTGGAGGTCTAAAAATGACTTCCATAGACCCCGGCGAAGCGAATTTAAAGCCCGAGGACTGGCACCCCTCTGGGCTAAGGGGATGGTTAGGGTGGCCTCCCCTCTGGATGTCTAAAATGACTTCCATGGACCCCGGTGATGCGAATACACAAGCCCGAGGAGTGGCACACCTCTGGGCTAAGGGGATGGTTTGGGTTGCCTCCCCTCTGGAGGTCTAAAAAATGACTTCCATAGACCCCGGCGAAGCGAATTTAAAGCCCGAGGACTGGCACCCCTCTGGGCTAAGGGTGGTGGTTAATCCGGCCCCCCCTTCTGGATGTGTTCAAAACCTAAGTCGAGACATCCATGGACCCCCGGTGATGCGAAGTGACATGCCCGAGGAGTGACGCCCTCTGGGCTAAGGTTGTGATAAGCCCGGTCTCTCCTCTGGAGGTCTGTGGTTTTAAAGTGAAAATTTTCTAAGTCCCTCACCTGAGATTTTAAGAAAATCAGGACCCTCCTCAAGCCTCGTAGCGAGTCCGAGGGAGGTTCATCGTTGTCGGCTATGCGAACGAGGTTCCAACGCCTCAAATCCTGTGGGCATATGGTTTCTCAGCCTGGTGCCGTCGGGATATTAGGGAGGCATTAAATCAGACGTAAGTTTGGGTAACAGCGATGCGAAACGCTATGCCCAAAGGAGTGGCTTCCCGATGGGCTTGAAATAATGGGAATGTCCGCTCTGCTTCCCTGGATGTGTTCAAAACCTAAGTCGAGACATCCGTAGACCCCGTTGATGCGAATTCCATGCCCGAGGAGTGGCACACCTCTGGGCTAAGGGTTGGTGGTAAGTCAGGCCCCACCCTCTGGAGGTTTTCAAAACCTAAGTCGAGACCTCCGTAGACCCCGGTGATGCGAATACCGAAGCCCGAGGACTGGCACCCCTCTGGGCTAGGGTGGGGATAAGATATGCCCCCACCCTCTGGAGGTTTTCAAAACCTAAGTCGAGACCTCCGTAGACCCCGGTGATGCGAAATGACATGCCCGAGGACTGGCACCCCTCTGGGCTAGGGTGGGGATAAGATATGCCCCCACCCTCTGGAGGTTTTTAAAACCTAAGTCGAGACCTCCATAGAACCCCGGTGATGCGAAGTGACATGCCCGAGGACTGGCACCCCTCTGGGCTAGGGTGGTGGTTAATCCGGCCCCACCTCTGGAGGTTTTCAAAACCTAAGTCGAGACCTCCATAGACCCCGGTGATGCGAATACCGAAGCCCGAGGACTGGCACCCCTCTGGGCTAGGGTGGTGGTTAATCCGGCCCCCCCTCTGGAGGTTTTCAAAACCTAAGTCGAGACCTCCATAGACCCCGGTGATGCGAATACCGAAGCCCGAGGACTGGCACCCCTCTGGGCTAAGGGGATGGTTTGGGTGGCCTCCCCTTCAATCCCGATGATTCGTTCGATATATGCCCAGGGAGGTGAACACTTCTCTGGGCGTGAGGGGGTCGAGCGTATGAGGGTTGTACCCCGTTATGGTTCCTACTATAAACGAATCCGAGCGGCGGGTCCACAGGCCACCGACCACCTGCCCACTTGCGGGGTGGGTGCGACGGGCCGCCCGCCGGCAGTTGTCCCCGTTCCTAACCTAACTCTTGCCCGTGCGCGAGTCGAAAGGGGCATACAAACCCCCGAGGCGAAGACCGGCGTTCCGCTTGGTCTAATGTGGGATCTCCCAGATTTTCCCCTCCGCGGGGACTTGGGAGCGCACCACCGGGCCCCCGCGCTGGAAACGGCCGGAGGCAAAGAGCGCATTAGAGGTGTCACGGATCGGTCTTTTTAAACGGACCGCGGCTGGAAGTTCGCAGGGGAAGAGGCGCTCGGTTTACGGTTCCCGGGCCCGACCCCCTTCGTCTTCTTAAATCGAGAAAACTAACCGTAGGCTCCGGGGGGGCGAATCGTAAAACCTTTGCCGACCTCCTCGCACTGCGAGGGGGCCAGGATTTTGCGGCTTGTCCGCGTATCGGTCCTACCAAGGACCGCGGCTGGAAGTTCGGTGGTGAGCCCTCGACCTTACGAGATTGGGGGCAAAACCCTTCGTCTTCTGAACATCAGACGGCTCCGGGGGGGGCGTACCGTAAAACCTATGCCGACCTCCTCGCGCTTTGAGGGGGCCAGGAAATTCTCTTCCATTCTCTTCCCTTAAACGGACGTCCTTTACGCCCGTTCGAAATGCGGCATACCCGGAGCACCAGGGGCAGGCTTCTAATCCGAAATAATACCGGCTTTTAGAACGATCCTCCCCGCCACGTGCTCCAGCCTCCATGGCTCGTGGACCCCCCGTAACAGGGGGTCCGCTTGTCCCAGAATCGTTCCGAGGGAGACTTAGCCGATCCGTCGGTCTAATTTCCACCGCAGTTTGGGTCCGTTAAAAGGTCCGAGTCGGTGGTGCCTTAGGGTCGGGATCCTATTGAGGGAAGGAACCGGCCCCTAGCCTGCACCGTCCGGGCCTTGAATCGTACATTTTCCAAGTAGTCAAACCCCCGATTGCAGACCCACCTCCGGGGGGTCTCGTTCGAAAAGCCTTTCCGCGGTGCGCGTCTCTTCCTCCTTCGGGGGGTCGAGTTCCACGCACCACCGACTCTCTCTCTTTCCCCAAGCCGGGTTTGAGTACCAGAGGGATCGGCCTGGTTGATCCTGCCAGTATCATATGCTTGTCTCAAAGATTAAGCCATGCAAGTCTAAGTACACACGGGCGTTGGTACAGTGAAACTGCGAATGGCTCATTAAATCAGTTATGGTTCCTTTGATCGCTCCACACGTTACTTGGTATAACTGTGGTAATTCCAGAGCTAATACATGCAAACGAAGCGTTGGAAGTGGGGGTGCCGTTTCGAGGTGGTCGGTGACTGGTTCACCTTCCCCCCTCGGCGCCCCCCACGGATACGTGCATTTATCAGAACCAAAAAACCCCCTCCCGACTCCGGTCGGGTCCGCTTTGGTGACTCTAGATAACCTTTGGCCGATCGCAGAGCCCTTCGGGGCGGCGACGTCTCATTCGAGTGTCTGCCCTATCAACTTTCGACGGTAGTCTACGGGACTACGTGTGGTGACCACGGGTAACGGGGAATCTGGGTTCGATTCCGGAGAGGGAGCCTGAGAAACGGCTACCACATCCAAGGAAGGCAGCAGGCGCGCAAATTACCCATTCCCGACACGGGGAGGTAGTGACGAAAAATATCGGTGCGAGGCCCCGTTTGAAGGTTTCGGGACCGAAATGAACTCAATCTACGTCCGTGGGTGAGGACCCATTGGAGGGCAAGTCTGGTGCCAGCAGCCGCGGTAATTCCAGCTCCAATAGCGTATGTTAACGTTGCTGCAGTTAAAAAGCTCGTAGTTGGATCCGGGGACGGGTCCCGGCTGCCGGGCCTCTGCCCGTCCGGACTTCGCGGTGGGAAGCTGCCCCTCTCCGGGGGGGTTGGGGACCCCCCGCGGGTCTCTGGGTGGAGGTCGCGGGACCTTGTCCCTACTCATCCGGTGTCCTCTGCTCCCTTCCTCCGCGGAGAGGCCCTTAGCTGGGTCGTCCGCCGCGGTTGAATACGTGGGGGGCGGAAGGGTCCGGTGCGTTTACTTTGAACAAAACAGAGTGCTCAAAGCAGGCCGAAGCGTGCCTTGAATGGACTGAGCTAGGAATAATGGAATAAGGCCTTCCCATGGGGGGCGAGTCGGAGCTCTTCGGCGAGGCGGCCGGGCGGGGCCGTTTTCTGGCCGCCGCACGGTTCCCCGAGCCGGGGGGGTATCCGACCGCTCTCTTGGTCCTATTTCGTGGGTTTGACGGACCAAAGGTCATGATTAAGAGGGACGGCCGGGGGCATTCGTACCGCACCGAGAGAGGTGAAATTCGTAGACCGGTGCGGGACGGACAAAAGCGAAGGCATTTGCCAAGAATGTTTTCATTAATCAAGAACGAAAGTCGGAGGATCGAAGACGATCAGGTACCGTCGTAGTTCCGACCGTAAACTATGCCGACCCGCGATCCGGCGGCGTTGGGTTAACGACTATGACCCGCCGGGCAGCGTCCGGGAAACCACGAGTCTTTGGGCTCTGGGGGGAGTACGGTTGCAAAGCTGAAACTTAAAGGAATTGACGGAAGGGCACCACCAGGAGTGGAGCTTGCGGCTTAATTTGACTCAACGCGGGGAACCTAACCCGGCCCGGACACGGTAAGGATTGACAGATTGACGGCTCTTTCTCGATTCTGTGGGTGGTGGTGCATGGCCGTTGGTAGTTCGTGGAGCGATTCGTCTGGTCAATTCCGGTAACGAACGAGATCCCATCCTTTAAGTAGTTACACGGCCCCTCTCCTGGGTCGGACTCTATCCCCGAAGGTCCCCGTTCGCGGGGGGTCCCCATCGGGGTGGGGGTGTTGGGGGTTTCGGCGGGGGTCCGGTTCTACCCCGGATCGGTTCGGGGAGGTGATGCGGTTGACGGGGGTTCAGTTCTGCGTCGAGTGGGTGGCTCCGGCCTCTCCCCTTCGCGTTCGGTTCCCTCCCCGATGCCGTCCGCACCTCGTTCCGCTCTCCGGGTGTGGGTTGTCCGTCCTTCGCCTTCGCCTTCGCCTTCCCTCTCCCCTCCCCGGTGCCCTCCCGCTTACCGCGGGCCTGAAGGTTGGGGTTCGCCCGGTGGGAATCAGCGGTCGGTGGCTAAACTTCTTAGAGCGATTTGTGGCACAGAAGCCACTTGAGAAATGGAGCAATAACAGGTCTGTGATGCCCTTAGAAGTCCGGGGTCGCACGTGAGCTACAATGGCTGGTTCAACATGTAAGTTACCCTACGCCGAGAGGTGCGGGCAATCCTATGAACGCCATTCCCCGCTGGGGACAGGGGATTGCAACTATTCCCCTCGAACGAGGAATTCCAAGTAGGCGCGGGTCACCAGCCCGCGTCGATTAAGTCCCTGCCCTTTGTACACACCGCCCGTCGCTACTACCGATCGGATGCCTCGGTGAGGTCCTCGGACCGTCCCCGGGGCGGCCCTCGAACGGGGGTCGCCTCCGGGCGATGGGAAGTCGATCGAACCCGGACATCTAGAGGGAGTAAAAGTCGTAACAAGGTTTTCGTAGGGGAACCTGCGGAAGGATCAATAACGGTGACCTGGCCGCGGTCGGCGCCCGCAGTCCGTGCCGGTTGTCGAGTCGGACTCGAGAGGCCGAACCTCCCCCCCGGCGGGTACCTTCAAGGTATGGACCGCAGAAGCCTCGTACCTTTCGTCGTCGGCCGACGTGAGTCTCTCCCCCCTCCGGGTGGGTGGACGTAGCGAGCCGGCTTCGGAACTCGGGGTTATGCGAGGACCGCCTTAGGTGCATAGGTACCCCGGTCCGCCCCTCCCGTTCGCGGGGGGAAGAGTGGCGCCGGAGCCGCCCGCCGGGTAGTTAAACCCAAAAAACCATTGATCGTTGAAGGCTTGATTGTGCGTGCGCGAGTCAAAGGGGCTTACTCACCCCCAGGGCGTTGGCCGGTGCTCGCCGGCCTCGGTGGGATCTCCCTGAACCCATCCCCCCGGCACAGGGGGCGGTGGTGGACGGGAGCGTACCGCCGGGCGAAACTCTTTCCCCTCACGGGGTTAGAGCGGAGCTTAAGAGCGCATGCAAAATACCCCCGATGTTGGCTTCGCAGAGACGGACCGTATAATAGTCTAAGGCCGGTGCGCGAGTTGAAGGGGCCTCACGAACCCCGGATGCGTTTATAAACACCCGAAAGGAGACGGCCGGTGCCCGCCGGTCCTGACTAGGTGGGATCTACCCAGCGCCTTCCCCTAAGCGGGGACTTGGGAGCGTACCACCGGGCCTCGCTCATACCCTCCGGGGTGGAGAGCTTGGCTTTGAGCGCACGCCTGAATGCCTTAGACCGGGACCCGTAACGCAGCGAACCAAACCCCTGGGCCTCGCCGGGAACGGCGGGTGCCTAGACCCCGGTCTCCTAAACCACGTAAGTCTCGGGCACCTACTCGGGCGATCGTCCCCCGGGCCGTAACTCCTCGGTCCGGTGGTGACGCCCAGGTTCAATGACCTTTCCCCCCCTGCACGGGGGTGGAAGGCACCCGGCTTGAAATATATTGGCAAAAATTGTCTCTTGTTCGAATGGCTTCCTTCGCCCGGCCTGTAACGGGCCGGGCACAAACCCGAATACGACTCTTAGCGGTGGATCACTCGGCTCGTGCTTCGATGAAGAACGCAGCCATCTGCGTTAACTAATGTGAATTGCAGGACACAGATCATCGAAATTTCGAACGCATATTGCGGCCGCGGGGGTCCATCCCGCGGCCACGCCTGTCTGAGGGTCGCTTTACCCATCGATCGGTCTCCGCGCCCCCGCTGAGAGAGAGAGACCGCGGCTGGAAGCTCGCAGGGCCTGAAAACGGCCCTTCGTCTTCCCAAACGAAGACTCGGTTCCGAGCCAGTCCACGCGGCCCGTGTTGCGAGAGAGCTCCGTACAGGGAACGGAGGGAGAGCCGAGTAGGTCCGGGTCCACGTCCGTTACGGTCTCTCCCCGAGTCCCGAGCGGGGCTCCGCGCAGTCGGACGCGGGGGTGGCGAGTGCCGATTAAACCCAGCGAGCGGGCGAGTGAGCGGGCGGGCGAGCGGCCGGGGTGGGGGGGAAGGTGTCGCGGAGTTCGGTCTCGTGCCGGGCTCTCGCCCCTCGCCCCTAGCCTTCGGCCCTCCGCCTCCGCCCTCGCCCCCGCATAAGAAACCTCTGTGTGCGGCCTCAGATCAGACGAGACGACCAGCTGAACTTAAGCATATCAGTAAGCGGAGGAAAAGAAACTAACAAGGATTCCCTTAGTAGCGGCGAGCGAACAGGGAAGAGCCCAGCGCTGAATCCCACTTTCCCCTGACCGGGGTTGGCCGGGAAATGTAGCGTACGGAAGTCCGTAAGATCCGTCTCGGTGCGGACGCGGGACCAAGTCCTCGCGAACGTGGCTTCTTCCCATAGACGGTGAAAGCCCGGTAGCGAGTCCCGCGTTCCCGCCCGGGTAGGTCGGGCTTCTCGGAGTCGGGTTGCTTGGGAATGCAGCCCAAAGCGGGTGGTAAACTCCATCTAAGGCTAAATACCGGCACGAGACCGATAGCGAACCGAGTACCGTGAGGGAAAGTTGAAACAGGACTTTGAAGAGAGAGTTCAACAGAGCGTGAAACCGTTGAGAGGTAAACGTACGGGGACCGAGAAGACTGCCCCGGGGGATTCAGCCGGGCGGACGGCCCCGCGCTCGTCGGGTTCCGCGGTCGGGGGTGCGAGCGTATCCGGGCGAGAGGGGTGGGGTGCCGACTCCACCGCTCCCCGCTTCGGCTCTGCGCTTCGCCTCTGGACTTCGGGCCTGTCGGGCGTACGGAGGTCCGGCCCCGCCCGGTGTACTTTCCCCGCGTGGTGGTGAGTCGCGACCGGCTCCGGTTAGGCTTGGAAGGGCCCGAGGGTGAAGGTAGGTCCGTCCGGAGAAGGGAGTCCCCACGCGGCCCCCGGACACGGGCGTTCCGCTACAGCCCCTCGCTCCGACTTCGCCGATAACGCCGGGGCCGTGGAGCAATGTCCTTTCCGCGTTCTCCCCTCCTCCGGGATGGGGATGGGGGCCCCCCCCGATCGTTCGGTCGAAGCGGGCCGGCTGGGCTGTCCTCAGCCCCGGGCTAGGCCCGCTACGGCGATGCGGGGGGCGATCCAGGCCCACAGCACCCGAACGCCTAAGGTCAGCGGCTAAGTTCGGACCCCGAACGACCCGTCTTGAAACACGGACCAAGGAGTCTAACGCGTATGCGAGTCGAAGGGACCAGAACCCCCGGAGGCGCAACGAAGGTGAAGGCCGGCGCGCGTCGGCTGAGGTGGGATCCGTCCTAACCCTCCGAGGGGGCGGGCGGCGCACCACCGGCCTGCTCTTCCCACGTGCGGAGAGCGGAGCCAGAGCATACGCGGTGGTACCCGAAAGATGGTGAACTATGCCTGGGCAGGGCGAAGCCAGGGGAAACCCTGAGTGGAGGCCCGCAGCGGTCCTGACGTGCAAATCGGTCGTCCGACCTGGGTATAGGGGCGAAAGACTAATCGAACCATCTAGTAGCTGGTTCCCTCCGAAGTTTCCCTCAGGATAGCCGGCGCCGAAACTTCAAGTTTTATCCGGTAAAGAAATGACTGGAGGCCGCGGGGCCGAAACGGGCCTCGCCCTACTCTCAAACTTTAAATGGGTAAGAGGCCCGGCTCGCAGGCTTGGAGCCGGGCATGGAATTGACGGTGCCGAGTGGGCCACTTTTGGTAAGCAGAACTGGTGCTGCGGGATGAACCGAACGCGCGGGTTAAGGCGCCCGACGCAGACGCTCATCAGACCCCAAGAAAGGTGTCGGTTG
>NW_027101239.1:20000-26613 GCF_029633855.1 Hoplias malabaricus
CCCACTAACAGGGAACGTGAGCTGGGTTTAGACCGTCGTGAGACAGGTTAGTTTTACCCTACTGATGTGGCGTTGCTCCGATAGAAACCCCGCTCAGTACGAGAGGAACCGCGGGTTCGGATACTTGGTATTCGCGCTTGGCTGTGGAGCCAATGGTGCAAGGCTACCATCCGAGGGCTTACGACTGAACGCCTCTAAGTCGGAATCCCGCCTAGAAGGAGCGATACGTCCGTGCCCGAGGTTCGATACGGTTGGTCCGGGATAGCCGCGGCGCGCGGCGGGGGAAACTCCGCTCCGCCGCCGGTGACCAGAGCCGCACGAGACTGGAACCAGGGCCGGGGCTAACGAACGCCTCGGTCCGCCCTTCCGTCCCTAAGCGCATGTTCCTTGATCCGGGGTGCGAAATGACTCGTAAACGACCTGATTCTGAGTGCGGGTGTCATAAGTGGCAGAGCGGGTGCATATACCGCGATCCATTGAAAGTCATCCCGTCCACTCAAACATTTGTCGGGGGGGGAAGGCGAAAGCAAACCCCCGGTCCAGGTCTGGTTCTCTGGGGCGCGGGCCCCGGAGACTCCGTACACCGGTTAGAGGGAGCCGGTGGCGGGCATAGGGGAGGTGGGTACTCCCCTGTGAAATCCTGGATGACGGTTTTAGGTCTCGTAGTGGGCGAAAATCGGACTTAGTGCAATTTCCGAAACTCTGGTTCTCTGGGGCGCGGGCCCCGAGAGTCCGTACACCGGTTAGAAGGAGCCGGTGGCGGGCATAGGGAGGCAGGTCGCTCCCTTGAATGGTCCTGGATGTCTGGACTTAGTGCAATTTCCGAAACTCTGGTTCTCTGGGGCGCGGGCCCCGAGAGCCAGTACACCGGTTAGAGGGAGCCGGTGGCGGGCATAGGGAGGCAGGTCGCTCCCTTGAATGGTCCTGGATGTCTGGACTTAGTGCAATTTCCGAAACTCTGGTTCTCTGGGGCGCGGGCCCCGAGAGCCAGTACACCGGTTAGAAGGAGCCGGTGGCGGGCATAGGGAGGCAGGTCGCTCCCTTGAATGGTCCTGGATGTCTGGACTTAGTGCAATTTCCGAAACTCTGGTTCTCTGGGGCGCGGGCCCCGAGAGCCAGTACACCGGTTAGAGGGAGCCGGTGGCGGGCATAGGGAGGCAGGTCGCTCCCTTGAATGGTCCTGGATGTCTGGACTTAGTGCAATTTCCGAAACTCTGGTTCTCTGGGGCGCGGGCCCCGAGAGCCAGTACACCGGTTAGAAGGAGCCGGTGGCGGGCATAGGGAGGCAGGTCGCTCCCTTGAATGGTCCTGGATGTCTGGACTTAGTGCAATTTCCGAAACTCTGGTTCTCTGGGGCGCGGGCCCCGAGAGCCAGTACACCGGTTAGAGGGAGCCGGTGGCGGGCATAGGGAGGCAGGTCGCTCCCTTGAATGGTCCTGGATGTCTGGACTTAGTGCAATTTCCGAAACTCTGGTTCTCTGGGGCGCGGGCCCCGAGAGCCAGTACACCGGTTAGAGGGAGCCGGTGGCGGGCATAGGGAGGCAGGTCGCTCCCTTGAATGGTCCTGGATGTCAGCAGTTTCTGAAGAAGGGCGCCCTCTTGTGGTCCCATGGCCGAAGTACATGCTCTGAGCCCGGGTATCGCAGTGGGCGGAATGAGACTTAGAGGAATATTGACGGAGCCATGAGGGGCCTCCCCTGGAGGTCCCATGGCCGAGAAAAGTGCTCCGAGCCCGGGGTGATAGAGAACCGTGAACGCCGCGGTCTAAGACCTCGGGTATCGCAGTGGGCGGAATGAGACTTAGAGGAATGATGACGGAGCCATGAGGGGCCTCCCCTGGAGGTCCCATGGCCGAGAAAAGTGCTCCGAGCCCGGGGTGATAGAGAACCGTGAACGCCGCGGTTAAAGACCTCGGGTATCGCAGTGGGCGGAATGAGACTTAGAGGAATGATGACGGAGCCATGAGGGGCCTCCCCTGGAGGTCCCATGGCCGAGAAAAGTGCTCCGAGCCCGGGGTGATAGAGAACCGTGAACGCCGCGGTTAAAGACCTCGGGTATCGCAGTGGGCGGAATGAGACTTAGAGGAATGATGACGGAGCCATGAGGGGCCTCCCCTGGAGGTCCCATGGCCGAGAAAAGTGCTCCGAGCCCGGGGTGATAGAGAACCGTGAACGCCGCGGTTAAAGACCTCGGGTATCGCAGTGGGCGGAATGAGACTTAGAGGAATGATGACGGAGCCAGGAAGGGCCTCCCCTGGAGGTCCCATGGCCGAGAAAAGTGCCCCGAGCCCGGGGAGATAGAGAACCGTAAAGCGCGCGGGTTTGGGGCTCGGGTCTTCCAGTGGGCGGAGTGAGACTTAAAGGAATATTGACGGAGCCATGAAGGGCCCCCCCTGGAGGTCCCATGGCCGAGAAAAGTGCTCCGAGCCCGGGGAGATAGAGAACCGTAAAGCGCGCGGGTTTGAGGCTCAGGTCTTCCAGTGGGCGCTCGTTCCAGCGGCGCGGGCTGGATGGTTTAGTCCGAGGAGGAGTGCTTAAGTGTGGGCCGGATAGGTTCGAGAGGTGCGCTGGGTTGGTGGAGGTCCAGCCCCGGAGGTTTGGAGCGGGGCGATGTAGCGAGCGAGGCCGAGTCGGGTGAGCCTGGGCCGGGCATGGGCGTTGGCGGCGATGGGGGTCTTCTCCCCGGAGGTTTGGAGCGGGCGATGGAGCGAGCGAGGCCGAGTCGGGTGAGCCTGGGCCGGGCATGGGCGTTGGCAGCGACGGGGGTGTCTTCCCCGGAGGTAAGTACCGTGGGGGGCAAGCGTGAGATATTCCAGGCCGGGAAAAGTGAGCTAAATTCGGCAAAGCGTTGTTAAAAAGGGGGGTCGGTTGATTTTTTTGTTAAATCTAAACGAACAAAGGGTGCGAGGCGTGAAAATTGCATTCAGCCGTGATTTTTTGGCAAAGTGCTAACCCTAGTGTTCTCCCAGTGGGACGTTTTAAAGTAGGACTTAGAAAAATTTCTGACCCTCTTCGCCCTAGGTAGCAAGCCCAAAACGGAGCACCTCGGAGAGGTAAAAATTCAGAGGGCATGGGGGTTTCCAGTGCGGTGCCGTCAGGACATTAGGGTTCCTTTAGAAAAGACGAAAGTTTGGGTACACCGTATGTAACTATGACAAGCCCAAGGCTCTGGTTCGCCTGTGGGCATGAATATAGTGAGATTTCCGCGTTATCTCACTGGAGGTGACCCCGGAACGGTTCAAAACCTAAGTCGAGACTTCCATGGGACCCCGGCGATGGGAGTTTGAAGCCCGAGGAGTGACGCCCTCTGGGCTAAGGTTGGTGGTAGGTTCGGCCCCCCTTTCTGGAGGTCTAAACTGACTTCCATGGACCCCGGTGATGCGAATTTGATGCCCGATGAGGAGCACACCTCTGGGCTAAGGGTGGTGGTATGCTCGGCCCCCCCCCTCTGGATGTTTAAACTGACTTCCATGGACCCCGGTGATGCGAATTTGATGCCCGAGGAGTGACTCACCTCTGGGCTAAGGGTGGTGGTATGCTCGGCCCCCCCTCTGGAGGTCTAAACTGACTTCCATGGACCCCGGTGATGCGAATTTGATGCCCGAGGAGTGACTCACCTCTGGGCTAAGGGTGGTGGTATACTCGGCCCCCCCTCTGGAGGTCTCGAATGACTTCCATGGACCCCGGTGATGCGAATTTGATGCCCGATGAGGAGCACACCTCTGGGCTAAGGGTGGTGGTATGCTCGGCCCCCCCCTCTGGATGTTTAAACTGACTTCCATGGACCCCGGTGATGCGAATTTGATGCCCGAGGAGTGACTCACCTCTGGGCTAAGGGTGGTGGTATGCTCGGCCCCCCCTCTGGAGGTCTAAACTGACTTCCATGGACCCCGGTGATGCGAATTTGATGCCCGAGGAGTGACTCACCTCTGGGCTAAGGGTGGTGGTATACTCGGCCCCCCCTCTGGAGGTCTCGAATGACTTCCATGGACCCCGGTGATGCGAATTTGATGCCCGATGAGGAGCACACCTCTGGGCTAAGGGTGGTGGTATGCTCGGCCCCCCCTCTGGAAGTCTAAACTGACTTCCATGGACCCCGGTGATGCGAATTTGATGCCCGAGGAGTGACTCACCTCTGGGCTAAGGGTGGTGGTATGCTCGGCCCCCCCTCTGGAGGTCTCGAATGACTTCCATGGACCCCGGTGATGCGAATTTGATGCCCGATGAGGAGCACACCTCTGGGCTAAGGGTGGTGGTATGCTCGGCCCCCCCTCTGGAAGTCTAAACTGACTTCCATGGACCCCGGTGATGCGAATTTGATGCCCGAGGAGTGACTCACCTCTGGGCTAAGGGTGGTGGTATGCTCGGCCCCCCCCTCTGGAGGTCTCGAATGACTTCCATGGACCCCGGTGATGCGAATTTGATGCCCGATGAGGAGCACACCTCTGGGCTAAGGGTGGTGGTATGCTCGGCCCCCCCTCTGGAAGTCTAAACTGACTTCCATGGACCCCGGTGATGCGAATTTGATGCCCGAGGAGTGACTCACCTCTGGGCTAAGGGTGGTGGTATGCCCAGCCCCCCCTCTGGAGGTCTCGAATGACTTCCATGGACCCCGGTGAAGCGTATTTCATGCCCGATGAGGAGCACACCTCTGGGCTAAGGGTGGTGGTAAGCCCGGCCCCCCCTCTCTGGAGGTCTAGATTGACTTCCATGGACCCCGGTTAAGCGTATTTCATGCCCGAGGAGTGACGCCCTCTGGGCTAAGGGTGGTGGTATGCCCGGCCCCCCCTCTGGAGGTCTCCAAAACCTAAGTCGAGACTTCCATGGACCCCGGTTATCCGAATTTCATGCCCGAGGAGTGACGCCCTCTGGGCTTAGGGTGGTGGTAAGCCCGGCCCCACTCTCTGGAGGTCTAAACTGACTTCCATGGACCCCGGTGATCCGAATTTCATGCCCGAGGAGTGACGCCCTCTCGGCTAGGGTGGTGGTAAGTGCAGCCCCCCCTCTCTGGAGGTCTAAAATGACTTCCATGGACCCCGGTGAAGCGAATTTCATGCCCGAGGAGTGACGCCCTCTCGGCTAGGGTGGTGGTAAGCCAGGCCCCCCCTCTCTGGAGGTCAAAACTGACTTCCATGGACCCCGGTATAGCGTATTTCATGCCCGAGGAGTGACGCCCTCTGGGCTAAGGGTGGTGGTATGCCCGGCCCCCCCTCTGGAGGTCTCCAAAACCTAAGTCGAGACTTCCATGGACCCCGGTTATCCGAATTTCATGCCCGAGGAGTGACGCCCTCTGGGCTTAGGGTGGTGGTAAGCCCGGCCCCACTCTCTGGAGGTCTAAACTGACTTCCATGGACCCCGGTTATCTGAATTTCATGCCCGAGGAGTGACGCCCTCTGGGCTTAGGGTGGTGGTAAGCCCGGCCCCACTCTCTGGAGGTCTAAACTGACTTCCATGGACCCCGGTTATCCGAATTTCATGCCCGAGGAGTGATGAACCTCTGGGCTAAGGGTGGTGGTAAGTGCAGCCCCCCCTCTGGAGGTTTCCAAAACCTAAGTCGAGACTTCCATGGACCCCGGTGATGCGAATTTCAAGCCCGAGGAGTGGTGCCCTCTGGGCTAAGGGTGGTGGTAAGCCCGGCCCCCCCCTCTCTGGAGGTCTAAAAGGACTTCCATGGACCCCGGTATAGCGTATTTCATGCCCGAGGAGTGACGCCCTCTGGGCTTAGGGTGGTGGTAAGTGCAGCCCCCCCTCTGGAGGTTTCCAAAACCTAAGTCGAGACTTCCATGGACCCCGGTGATGCGAATTTCAAGCCCGAGGAGTGGTGCCCTCTGGGCTAAGGGTGGTGGTAAGCCCGGCCCCCCCTCTCTGGAGGTCTAAACTGACTTCCATGGACCCCGGTGTAGCGTATTTCATGCCCGAGGAGTGACGCCCTCTGGGCTTAGGGTGGTGGTAAGCCAGGCCCCCCCCCCTCTCTGGAGGTCAAAATTGACTTCCATGGACCCCGGTTATCCGAATTTTATGCCCGAGGAGTGACGCCCTCTGGGCTAAGGGTGGTGGTAAGTCCGGCTCCCACCCTCTGGATGCGTTCAAAACCTAAGTCGAGACTTCCATGGACCCCGGTGATGCGAAGTGACATGCCCGAAGAGTGGTGCCTTCTGGGCTAAGGTTGTGATAAGCCCGGTCTCTCCTCTGGAGGTCTGTGGTTTTAAAGTGAATATTTTCTAAGTCCCTCACCTGAGATTTTAAGAGAATCAGGACCCTCCTCAAGCCTCGTAGCGAGTCCGAGGGAGGTTCATCGTTGTCGGCTATGCGAAAGGGGTTCAGACGCCTCTAATCCTGTGGGCATATGGTTTCTCAGCCTGGTGCCGTCGGGATATTAGGGAGGCATTAAATCAGACGTAAGTTTGGGTAACAGCGATGCGAAACGCTATGCCCAAAGGAGTGGCTTCCCGATGGGCTTGAAATAATGGGAATGTCCGCTCTGCTTCCCTGGATGTGTTCAAAACCTAAGTCGAGACATCCGTAGACCCCGTTGATGCGAATTCCATGCCCGAGGAGTGACGCCCTCTGGGCTTAAGGGTGGTGGTAAGACCGGCCCCACTCTCTGGAGGTCT